>NC_134089.1:52181464-52483408 GCF_000715075.1 Nicotiana tabacum | reverse complement strand
TCGGTACGGTATGAGTTTTAAATCTCGTGTTTCCCATTCTCCCTGAATCTGGTGCACTAGAAGGTCCGAGTCACCCAAGACCAAGACTTCCTGGACACCCATATCCATAGCCATCCTCAAACCCAGAATGCATGCCTCGTACTCAGCCATGTTGTTAGTATAATAGAACCGATGCTGAGCCGTAACAGGGTAGTGATGCCCTGTTTCAGAAACAAGTACCGCTCTTATCCCAACGCCTTTCATGTTAGTAGCCCCATCAAAGAAAAGTTTCCATCCTGGCTTTGCAATCGATTCCAATTCATCAATGTGCATTACCTCTTCATTAGGGAAATAGGTCTTCAAAGGTTCGTATTCTTCATCCACAGGATTCTCAGTCAAATGGTCGGCCAATGCTTGTGCTTTCATCGCAGTCCGAGTCACGTAGACAATGTCAACTTCTCTGAGCAAAATCTTCCACTTTGCGAGCCTCCCAGTAGGCATAGGCTTCTGAAAGATATACTTTAACGGATCCAAACGAGAGATGAGGTAAGTAGTGTCAGATGACAAATAGTGCTTTAACTTCTGTGCCACCCAATTGAGGGCGCAACACGTCCTCTCAAGATGAGTGCACTTAACCTCGTAAGATGTGAACTTCTTGCTGAGATAATAGATGGCCTGCTCCTTCCTGCCGGTAATGTCATGTTGACCCAACACACAACCAAATGAATTGTCCAAGACCACCAAATATAGAATCAAAGGTCTCCCAGGTTCTGGTGGAACCAACACAGGTGGGTTTGACAAGTACCCCTTTATCTTATCAAATGCTTCCTGACATTCATCTGTCCACTTGACCGCAGCATCTTTCTTTAACAATTTGAAGATAGGCTCACAAGTTGTCGTGAGTTGAGCAATAAACCTGCTGATGTAATTCAATCTCCCCAATAGACTCATTACCTCAGTTTTGTTCTTTGGGGGTGGCAATTCCTGGATAGCTTTGATCTTTGACGGATCTAATTCAATACCTCGGCGGCTGACTATGAATCCCAACAACTTTCCAGACGGAACACCGAACGTGCATTTTGCAGGATTGAGCTTGAGATTGTAGTTGCGAAGCCTTTGGAAGAACTTTCTCATATCTCTGACATGGTCAGACTGCTTTCTAGACTTTACAATCACATCATCCACATAAACCTCGATCTCCATGTGTATCTTGTCGTGGAATATGGTCGTCATTGCCCTTATGTAGGTTGCCCCAACATTTTTCAAACCAAATGGCATGACCCGATAACAGTACGTTCCCCATGGCATGATGAATGTCGTCTTTTCTGCATCTTCCTCACCCATTAAGATTTGGTGGTAGCCCGCATAACAATCCATAAAAGAACCAATCTCATGTTTGGCACAATTATCCATCAATATATGGATGTTCGGCAATGGGAAGTTATCTTTGGGACTTGCCTTGTTGAGATCTCGATAATCAACACACACCCTGGTCTTACCATCCTTCTTCAGCACAGGCACAACATTGGCTAACCAGGTGGGATACCGGGTGACCCGAATGACCTTGGCCTCAAACTGTTTGGTGACCTCTTCCTTAATTTTCACACTCATGTCAGTTTTAAATTTCCTCAGCTTCTGCTTTATAGGGGGAATGCCGGGTCGGTGGGCAATTTGTGAACCACCAAGTCAGTGCTTAGACCCGGCATGTCGTCATAGGACCATGCAAAAACATCTTTATACTCGAACAGTGCTTTAATTATCTCCTCTCAAAGTTGTGGTTCAAGATGGACACTTATTTTAGTTTCTCGGACATTATCTTGGTCCCCTAAATTGATTGTTTTTGCATCACTCAGGTTAGGCTTGGGTTTTTCTTCAAAATGGCTTAATTCTTTACTAATCTCTTCAAAGGCTTCATCCTCGTCATATTCCGATTCACCATCACACTTTATTTCTTGAATTACTATTTCAGAATTAGATTGGCTTTTAAGAATGGGCCGGAGATTCCTCATGCATGTCATATCATTGAAGCCATCATAAAAAGAACTGTACAAGGAAGAAAAGAAAAACAAAAATAAAACTATAAGGAAGGAAAAAAAAGGAAAATTGCATTTCATTAAAATTAAAGATAATAAGGTTTATACATCCAAACGGACGGAACACAACATCTGAATTACAACCCTGGAGTAATCCAGATGAACTGAAAAAAAATAAAAGCAAACTACCAAAACTCCTTCTTGGTGGGGAGAGGAGTAGCTTCCCAATTGTTAATCTTTGCACTGGGCCCAACAAATTGCACATCCGCCTTACTCGAACCCTCTCCAGCCTCTAACACGTTTACATCGGCGAATAAACTCTCGAACTTTTCAATCAAATCTCCATCCATATCAACCACTGAACTGGGAACCATCGTCATTGGGCGCTTTCTGGTACCAGGCCTGACAAATGATCTGGAAAGATGTGGGACCAGCTTTGGAAGGGCCCATGCCTTCTGTTTCATTTTTCTGGCTCTTCTTACGTCTGCGAATGTGGGCTTGAATCCCGGACCAAATGTATCCAAGTTTTTAGGAAGAGAAACTGGATGTACGATACCTTGCAGAGATGCACCCAAACCCTTGCCCGGTACAAAACCATTTTTCAACATTTCAGTAGCTACCATGACTGATGCGAAAGCTACCCTCGGGGTTGGAATGCACTTCCTTTCTGGAATTTTCTGTACCGATACTGTGTCAAAAAACTGATAAACCCATGGCCCCTTGTTGTCCTCGAACTCTATGAACGGAACAATTCGCTGGGAACACTCCAATTATCTTCGCCGTGCACAATGATTTCCTGTCTATCTCATTCAAACTTGACCATTTGATGCAGAGTAGATAGGACCGCTTTAGCAGCATGAATCCAGGGTCGACCTAACAGCAGATTGTAAGAAACAGCCACATCGAGCACCTGGAATTCCATAGTAAACTCAACTGGCCCTATTGTAAGCTCAAGCACTATGTCCTCGACTGAATCTTTCCCTCCACCGTCGAATCCCCGAACGCAGATATTGTTCTTGTGAATTCTTTCATCATCCACCTTAAACTTATTCAGAGTGGAGAGCGGGCAAATGTTTGCACTGGAACCATTGTCGACCAACACCCGAGTAACCACGGAATCTTCGCATTTCACTATCAGATAGAGGGCTCTATTGTGCTTGGTACCCTCCATGGGCAACTCATCATTAGAAAAAGTGACTCTGTTCACTTCAAATATCTTGTTAGCTATCTTTTCCAAGTGGTTTACTGAGATTTTGTCAGGAACGTGGGCCTCATTCAGGATTTTCATCAAAGCCCAACGGTGCTCGTCTGAATGGATCAATAATGACAATAATGAAATCTGAGCCGGTGTCTTTCTCAACTGCTCCACAATGGAATAATCCTGCACTTTTATTTTTCTCAAGAACTCCCTTGCTTCTTCCTCAGTCACAGCTTTCTTCGCTAATACTGGGTTGTCTTTGGAGCTTTTAGCTTTTCTCAACTCTTCGGGGGCAAAGCATCTCCCCGATCGAGTCAAACCATGGGTCTCACATACTTCTTCTTTAATTTCTTTCCCCTTGTAAGTCACTGTTACTCGTTCATAATTCCATGGGACCGCCCTGCTGTTGACTATTGGTAATTGAGTTACCGGCTTGATAATGACAGGGTCTATGCGGGCACCTTCCACAATTACAACAGGCTTGTTCGCCACTCCTGGCACAACCACTTTCGCTCTTTCATGTTTCCCTGTGACGTCACTTAAGGACCCCTTCTTGACCACCACAGATGGTTCACTATTTTCCCCATTCAACTTGATCGCGGACTTCTCACTTGTTGACTTTTCGAACAGCCTGGCATCACTGGACCGAATCATCATGACAGTTTGTGAAGGCTTCTTAGGCTCCCCTTCCTTATGCACTATCTCAATCATATTCGTCTCTCGATGAGCTGGCAATAGGTTCTGGTTGATATTAGGTGCCTCCGGAGCTTGGACCTCAATCCGATTAGTATCAATGAGCTCTTGAATAGCTGTTTTCAATTGCCAGCACTTTTTCGTGTCGTACCCCGGGGTGCCAGAACAATATTCGCAACTCACGGAGTGATCAAGATTCCTCGGGGGAGGATTTGGCAATTTTGGTTCAATCGGACTCAGCATACCCAATTGTCTCAACCTGCGGAACAAGCTGGTATAGGATTCTCCCAATAAAGTGAAAATCTTCTTCTTCTGTAACCTCTCATTCTTGGTGGCCCGATTCGGCTGGAAACCTGTTCTAGGGGGATTTCGGTAGGCTCTTGGGGGTGGATAGGCATTTTGTGGAGCTGGGTATGTATTTTGTTGGACTGCCACACGCCATTGTGCGTGCGCGGGAGGTTGAGTGTATGTTTGTGCGTGATGGACAGAAAAATGGAGATCTGGCGGTGGGCAGTAGTGTCGTGGTGGGCTATATGGAGTGTGGTGGTAAATTTGGTGATAGGGTCGAAGCTGGGTGTAGTAATTGAAGGAGCCCTGGATTTGACCCAAGCTCCTAACTCAATTGTTGCAACATCCTCTTTCTTCTTCTTCCCGAGTACACCCCCAGTACCGTTTTAGATGGCCTGGGTGGTTGCTTTAATTGTTGAGTAGCTCATTATTTTATTAGACTTGAGTCCCTCTTCTACCATGCCTCCCATTCTTACAACCTCATTACAGGACTTGCCCATTGCTAACACCAAATGACCAAAATAAGTGGGCTCCAAGGCCTGCAAGAAATAATAAACCATCTCGCTTTCTTTCATTGGAGGGTCAACCCTCGCTGCTTGCTCCCTCCAACGGAATCCATATTCCCTGAAACTTTCACCAGGCTTTTTCTCAATCTTCGTCAATGATAGGCGGTCTGGGATAATTTCAAGATTGTACTGAAAATGATAGGCGAAGGCTGGGGCCAAATCGTCTCATGTGTACCACCTATTGTGATCTTGTCTGGTATACTATTTCAATGCCGATCCGCTCAGACTTTGGCTGAAATATGCCATTAATAATTCATCTCTTTCGCCCGCCCCTCTCATCTTGCTGTAAAATCCTCTTAAGTGTGCTACTGGGTCACCATGCCCATCGTACAAATCAAATGTAGGCATCTTGAACCCTGCTGGTAACTGAACATCTGGGAACAGACATAAATCCTTATAGGCCACGCTTACTTGACCTCTCAAACCCCTCATATCTCTGAACGATTGTTCCAATCTTTTGACCTTCCTGATCATCTCCTAATATTTGGGATTTTTAGGTGGTTTCTCGGTCTCTGTTGGGAGATCAAGATGAGGGGTGTAAGAATATGGTTCCGGAACTTTGAAGGTGGGTTCAGGGGGATAATACTGGTTGTCGTGAGTCTGGAATAGAGGTTCACTGGAAGATCGGTGTAATGCAGCAGGTGGAGGTGCCACAAAAATGGGAGTGACTGGTGGAGGAGGGTGTGGGACTTGTTTGGGAGGTGGAGCTTGAGAAGTATGGGAAATGGTGTCATAGCATTGTTGGTAGAGGGGAAAGGATGGAGATGAGTTCACAATGGGAGGCTCCTGAGGTTGGGCCGATGGTGGCATATAAGCAGGGTTGGCGGGATAAACCGGTGGTGGATGACCCTTTGCCCATGCGTACATTTCAGCCATTTGCTGCTTTAACTTATACATCTCTTCCTTCATCATATTAACATCCAATTCTTCCACCTCTTTTGACGGATCAACAATACTTGTCTGCGGTTCTTGGTTGGCCATGTTCAGCTTGTCTTTTGATCGGGTGTTGTAGGAGTGAGTTGCTAGAATGTCAATCAACTAACCACCTGCCTAGACTCAGCATATCAACAACAGCCTTGTTAGTGATTAGGGCTTTAACAAATTGGTAACCGCACATTTGGGGAATGAATGCACCTAAGCAGTTAACCGTTTCTATTATGCATTTGATCGGCTGCTTGCGTCATCCCGACTTTTCCTTATTTCCATTTGCAATTTCTTTTTTCCCCCTTTTTCTCTCTTTTTCATTCTGGCCTTTTCTTTTTCTTTGTTTTTATCCTCTCATTTCCCTCTTATTTTGTCATTGTTTCTTTCTATTGCTTTTCTTATTTTTCTCTCTTTTCTTTTCTTTTCTCTCTTGTTTTTCCTCTCTCTTTTTATTTTCTTCTCTTTTCTTTTGGTTATGGTCGAATCCTATGGAGATTGCCTACGTATCATGACCCTACATGAATCAGACCAAGCGTAGTTCTGGGAGATAAGTGTGAAAGTAAATAATAAAATATTTTGGGATTTTCAATTTTCATAAAAAGCAAATGCTTTGATTACAAAGACTCAAAACCAATAGACTCCAAAAGAAACTAATAGACTCTGATGCATAGATGAAATACAGACTCCGAATATACTCCAACAAAGAAAATACAGATTCGAAAACAACTGACAGACTCCAGCAGAAAGAAAATACAGACTCAAAACAACTGACAGACTCTAACGGAAAAGGAAATACAGACTCAAATGAAAAATCATGAATACATTAATGCTCCTGGTGCCTGCGGGAAATCAATCGATCTCGTCGCGGGCCTATATGCAAGATCCCTTTGAAGTCGATCCAAGTCACTCATTATCTGTTTAACAAATGTCATCAATGTCGTGAAGAAGGTGGTGCGAGTCATATCCTCACAGGCTTGGCACTTCACAACAATGTAATCGGCGATGTTTCTAATTCTCTCTCTTATGACACCTTTTTCTTGTAACAAATGCCCGATCTGCTGGGCCCTGGCTTCAAAATTTTGCTAGGCCTTATGATTCTGCTCCTGAAGTTGTTGCAAATCTATTTCTAATTGTGCCAATGTTGTATAACAATGTTCTCTTTCAACCTTGAAGTCTTTCGCCTGTTTGATCAGTTTGTTTTCTATGGCGATGACCCTTTTCTTTAATCCCACGACCTCATTGTCGTACTTTTCTTTCAACTGCTTAACCAGGCGTGCTCATTCATCTGCGTTTTTAGCCAATTGCTTTTGAGCCCTGGCTAGTTCACTTTTTTCTTTATTCAAATCAAAACTATAGTCACTCACTTTCTGCCTCAGGTTATCTATGAGTTTTTCATCTTTGGCACTTCGGGCAGGGTTTTCTGCCGCTATTTTCATTTTCTAAATTTGGGCTCGAAGGGCCTCATTTTCTTTGGCTAGCTTTTTCTTTTCTCCTTCGTCCGCCGTGGCTTGCAAACTATTCTTGAATTAAAGTTCTCTGACTTGTTTTTCCAATTTGCTTATGGTAACCCTGTACTCATTTTCTTTGGTCAATCAGTCCCATTGCACTTGTGCTCCATCGGTGAACTGTTGGACATGGGGTCTCTTTGAGGGCCTTTCGTGCTCATGATGAACTCGGGATCTTTTACCATACCAACCAGTGTAACTAGGCTCCACCTCGCCTCTGGATAGAATTCATACTTGCGTATTAGGCCCTAAGAATCTGCACTGATGCCAAATCTGACGCACTTTTTCTTCTGGGAAGGCAGCTTTTGGTTCTAACTCAATAACCTGCCGACTCAAATCTTCATCGTGTGGGATGGTCTGGTATCGGCCTAACTGATGTAGGACTCTGTGCGGAGCATAAGGCTGGATACTCCGAAGACCCATCAACAGCAAAAAACACACCTCAACTGACATATAGATTACTTCACTGTTCGAGGGCCACCCGATCGTCCATTCGATCTTGTTTGCAGTCAAAGATCTCAAATAAGCATGCCATGCTTCCGTACCATCTGGGAACTCATAACCCTCTACCCGCTTTTCATGTTTTTTGATGCATTCAAGGCCAGTCATGCCACAATTCAAGTATCCGGGGCGGTGGCAAAGGTGTTCCTCCATCCATGGTTGTAACATCATATTGCACCCTTCAAAAAACCTCCCTCCTTCTCGACAAAGGGTCAGAGCTCGGTAAATTTCCACCAAGATCAATGGCACTATAGTCCCATTTGCCTTTTCATCATGAAGTCGGTTATCCCTACAAGACCCAACTCTATGTTCCCGTCTTTTCTGGGGCAAACCAAAATACCAAGGAACGCCACTATGAAAGCTAATCCTCTCCGAGCTTCCCACTTTTCTTGGTTTCCCGCGTGAGTAAGACCGGTATCTGGCATTTCAAACCTACGGGGATTCCCGTAACGTCGATACCAAAAGTAGAAGGTATAGAATCCTTTAGCCAAATTTCCGTCTCGGATGTCCCGACTGATGCTTAACAAGTCCAAAAATTTGTGAGGGATTACTGTTCTCGGTGCTACCGGGTATTGACTTCAAGGATTCTCCTCAAAACTGGCATAGCCCGCTATCTCTTCTAGTGTAGGAGTTAACTCAAAATCAGCAAAGTGGAATACATTATGTGCTGGATCCCAAAATAGTATCAAGGCCTCAATCACGTCTTTTCTTGGCTTAACCTGCAAGAGCCCGATAAGACCGCCCAACGCTTTGTCACAACTTTCCTGTTGTCATCCCCTAAATCATGCCACCACATATGTAACTCCAAAAGGATCTCTTCACGAATTGAGAAAGGTTCATTTTGAATTGTGCTCATCCTGCACATTTATTAAGGTGATTTTAATTAAAAGATAACTATGACTCATTTTGACTCAAGAAAATGACCATTTTTTCAAAATTTTCACAAAAATATCCGGCCTTGCCAATACGTCCTTTCAGCACTCCGAAAACAAAGATTTTAAGGCTGTGCTCGTTAACCGGCAAAACCTTGCAAAACAACCAAAGGTGGCTATTCTCGCAAAAACGGCCTTCTGGTGCCCTTTTGGGGACATTCGGCTATTTTAGACAAGAATGGCATCACCTTACTTATTTGTAATAAAATTAAAATTTTTGTTCTTTTTGGGCTATTTTTGCAAAAAGGAAGTTGGACCCGATGGGGGTTGCCTACGTATCTCACACCCTATGAGAATCAAACTGGCGTAGTTCGGGCAAATAAAACAAACTATTTTATAAACAAAACTCTTTTTTTTCATTTTTCACTTCTTGTTTTTCTCAAAAATTCGGCAGAGTTTCAGCGCTATTTGGACATTGGTTTTTCTCAAAACAAGTGATTAACTCTCCCCTCTACACTACTATTTCTTTTTCTCGACTTTTCCTAATATTCATGAGCCGGTCAGCATGCGAGTCCGAAACAAATAAATGCACAAGTAGCAAGTAAGATGCATCAGGATGGTCTTTTCATTTTTGGTATACCTGTCCTATACAGACCCAACCCCTGTGTTGAGTCTCCAAAGTTAAATGCACATGATGCAAAAAAACATTCCTACTAGGGATCCGGCATGAGGTCTTGTTATACTAGGTTCAAAACCTGGGTTTATGGTTCTAGACATGGCTTACCCGAGTGGACAGCTCGAGCCGAGGGGGGCAGTGTACCGGGAATACAGAAGTCTCACCGGCTTTGCAACTTGTCTGAACCTCGTTCTAAATTTGGAATATGACTCTAACAGAAAATAAGTCACACGAAGTGCACTATTCTTCATGAGTTAGAAGACTCAGAGAGAGGAGGGATTTCGCAACATTTTATATACAGTTCACGGAATATCAAAGTGGTAAAAGCAATCAATTAGCACATTAGGCCCAAATCATGTAACAAAATCAGATAACGGATAAAGCCAACTATAACAATTATTCTAAGCTCCAATTCTTGAACCCTGAACTAGAGATTCTGGGTTCGATCCCCAGCAGAGTCGTCAGAGCTGTCACACCTCCTTCTTTTACATACACCCCCGGAAGGGTATAAATAAGGGAGTTTTTTCCCAACTTAAAGTGACAATCGAAACGGGATTATTTATTAAAAGATTCAGAGTCGCCACTTGGGATAATTTTATGGTGTCCCAAGTCACCGTTTCAAATCCCGAATCGAGGAAAAGATTGACTCTGTTTAACAGTCCGCGCACCCGGGTAAGGAATCATGTTAACCCGGGACAAGGTGTTAGGCATTCCCGAGTTCTGTGGTTCTAGCACGATCGCTCAACTGTTATAATTGGCCTATTATCTGATTTTGATACATGTTTTAGCCTATGATACATTTTTAACTTATTAGCCGCTTTTTAATTATTTTTTAGGAAGATTCGACGTTATTTAAAACACGTCTTTGAACCACACCACATGAAATGCACCCGCGGTCCACGATACATTTTATTTAACATTGTTGAGATTTGTATTTGGGTCACATGAAATGCACACCCGAGTTTAAGGAAGTTAAATTAAATTATGCGCTTAAAGCAACTACGCACTTTTAACTTTGCAAGGGCCATGGAAATTCACTAAATGGCATGCCCCGATTTCTATATGTTTCGGTAAGGTTGCTATATAAAAAATGGAAACAAAAACTTCCGCGTATAATGGAAATGGGTGAAGCCAGGACCTCTAATGAACCGGGCCGAACAAAGCTGATTCTCGTATGGCCAAAATTTTCCTTTTAATATCAAAATTAATTCCTAAACCCGTTAGCCCATTTGAGTTCAAATCTCATTCTAAATATTAACATCATTGGCCAGTAACTCGTACAATGCATTAACGGACAAACACTCATCAAACAGAATACCAAAATCCATGAAAGAGGACAGCTGACATGCATACGTTCAATTAAAACGAAAATCCTTGCCTATTTGGTGATTGCAAAGTAAGTCAGACACAAGGACATGAGCTCTTTACGTCAAATTGACACCTTCAGCATATGAATTGAAGATGCACTCTTTAAAATTGTGAGAAAAACAGTTGTAACTAAATTTAGAAGCTGTACACAAACAGGTGGTCTTTCCAATGCAAACGTGATAGATCAACTATCTTGAATGAACACAAGCTTTTCAATCTTACCAATCTCGAAACAACAATCAATTGACATCAACTAGGAGCATTAAAATTGATTTAATACCACAAACTTCTGATTTTAAAAGACCAAGCACCAAAAGTTTACTTAGCTTTCTACTTTTATCATGTCAACTTGATATAACATTATACATCGATATTAAAACCATGTTGAATTCAAATTCAACTTCCAACTAGTTTTAAAACATAAATCTGAACATTGGATTCACCAATGGTCAAATTGCCAAAGCGGAAAAGGTCTTCAGTATAAACTAAGCAAAGGTCTACACCCAAAGTATTAAATCCTGTCATAAGGCCCTAACAGATCCCTTTCCCAGCATTCATTCCAAATTCATTAAAAGAAAACTAAATAGATAGAGTCCACAATCCATTTATCAATACAAATGTATAATACTATTGTAGGTCACTCTCACACACACCATTTCAAAAGAAGAGGCCCTAATTAACATCTATAGTTTAAAGTCTATTCACAGGATATGGAAATAGTAAAAGAAACAGGGGGAATCAGCTTCGAATGCATTCTTCATTTAACAGAACTTCACTCATGTTACATGTTCAACAATCGTTCCTCAATCGTAAGCTAAGAAGGTACCTGGAAATTGGAAAGAAAACAGAGGTGAACAACCAACGAATAAGCAGCAGGGATCAGTGGCAAAACAGTCAGCAAATCAACTCCAATCCCAGAAATGATGTACACTAGTTCCAAATAACAAATTTCGACCAATCAACAGCCTAGCACAACTTTAAACCAGATTTTTGATGACCAAGCTTAATCCATTTCTCATTCAGATGAGTAAAAATGGTTTCAGAAGTTCAAAAGAAATCAAAAATCACTGAAGAGATATCAATAAAACAGTAGAAGTCCAGCCGTTTATATTTTTCTGACTTTTATCCTTTGAAATCTCTCAAAATCAAGTCATTTCAGCCCTCAGATAAGTCAGAATTCGATTTAGGAGTGGGAAATCTAAGAAATCACCATGGAAACTCAATGAAACAGTAATTTTGCAGCTGTTTGTATTTTTTAGAATTTTTTATCTCTTAAGCCCCCCCCCCCTTCAATGCAAGAAAGCATGCCTTTATAGGCCAAGAAGTAGGGCAGTTTTCGAATTTTAATATACACCCCCTTAGTCCCTTTCCAATTCTCATCTTTGCTGCTTAATCCCTAAACTTTTGACTTGCTGGCCAAGTAAGGCCTCTTTTCAGCTGCTAGGAAGCTTCCTAGAAAGTTATCAAAAGATTCCCTACCCCCAATTTCCCAAACTACCCCTTAAACAACTACAATTTACCTTTTAAACCAACTGGGTCAAGTTGACCCAAATTTACTTAGTGGGTCTCGGCTTGTAATCTCTGGGCCAGACCTTTTCTTTTGAGCCCAGCTTGACTCGAGATCTCACAGAGGAATTCAAAGAAAAGAGGAAGAAGAAGATGGTACAGAAACAACAGGTTTTCGACCCAAAGCTTTAAAAGCCCAAATATCAAGGGCAAACCAATTTAAACTAAAATTCAGGCTCAGAAACACTAATTAACTCAAAGTGGGAAAACGTGCAAAAAGTTCAAAGTATCATAATATCAGAGAAGAAAAGAAAAAATCGAAATTCACACACAAGAAACAGAAACAGACAATAAAGGAGCTCATATAAAAAATTCAAACTCAGAAATTAAAGACACCATACCTAAAAACAGCCTAGACCGTAAGAAATGCAGAAGAACTTCGAATCTTCAGAATCTCGGCTCAATTGGAGATTAATCATGTGTTTTTTAACAAAAAGCACGAATAAAGTCTGACCGAACCTGAACTCTTCACAAAGGTCTTGAGTGGGAGGAATTGGGGCTTTAGGGTTACGCTTTGCTCTAAGATTCGAGAAGCTCAAGGGACATTTGAGGGAAAATATTTGTGGATTCAACCTGAGGGAGGCGTTGGGGTTTCGGGGTATCAATTTGGGAGTGATTGGGGCCGGCGCCGCCACCGGAGAGGTTGAGGAGTTGAGGCGGCGGGCGTTAGGGTTCATGGAGACGAGGGAGATGAAGTGAAGTGTTCGGACGAGGTTGTTTGAGGGGCTTTCGGACAGTTTTGTTTAAGATAGGGTAGGGGGTTTGGGGCCATTGGATGAATGGGGAGGAAGGGCTTGGATTGATTTGAGTTATAGGAACTCGGGACGACGTCGTTTGGGTTTTAAATGAGCTTGACCGGGTTTTGGCTGGTCTGGACCTGGGTTAAACGGGTATTGGAGGAAAATTATTTGGGCTGTGACAAAATGGCCCAAAATCAATAGCTTTTTTTTTATTCTCTTTCTTTTTCTTTTCAATTTCAATTGTTTTCTTCCCTCTTTTTTCAAATTAATTAAAAAACCAAATTAACTCTTAAAAACAAAATAATTCACCAAATTCAACTATTTACTCAACATAATATTCACAGCAATTAATTGATTCCAAATTAAAAGAGAGCTACAAAATTCAATGCAAAAATGAGTCATTTTTGTGATCTTTTCTATTTTTGTCAAACAAATTAATTTACTAATTAATCTAAAAATGTAAAATTGAGTCTGACATGCAAATGCAATGCATTTTTTGTATTTTCATGAATTAAACAAAATTAAACACGCATGGACAAATGCAAGCAATTAACAAGAAGCTACAAAAATCTACGAAATTACAAATAATGGGAAAATTATTTTGTTTTGAATTTGTGGGAGTAATTCATATAGGGCAAAAATCACGTGCTCACAAAGTTAATCACATAACAATTTGTTATGCCTTAGCATAAGATAAATCTGTATTCATATTCCATTGTTTTCGAGGGCTGATGATATCGAAACCCTTCGTTTCATAATGCCTTAGTATGAAACAGAGAAATGGTTCGAGAGCTCGAACAATTCGGTACCCCTAAGGGTTTTCGAGGGTTGATGTGATCGAAACCCTTTGTAATTTTGCTCAGGAAAGCCTTTTATTGAACTAGTTTTATGAAAATATTCGAAGGCCTATTTTATTACGGAATTCGGACGTCTCCAAACCATGTTAGTTTGGTCGTAGCCTTTAACTTGGGATTTCCTCTTGGGCTTGTTTCCCGATTATACTTCGAACTTGTTCGAAGTGTTAGTCCCCGAGTGGGGTGGTTGTGGCCTATAGAAATGAGGGTTACCTTTTTAAGGTCTTATGATCTCGAGACTTTAATAATTCGATTATATCGATTTTTCGGACGGCATCCCCCAAGTACGGGGTAAGTTGTTTGAACTTCAGTTGTGATCAGCCCTTAAGCCTATTTCTATAATAGACCAAAAGTATGAAATTGTAAAGTAAAAAAATTCTCTAAGGCAAGAAATATTTGTCAAGGAAAAATACTTCTCTCAATATATTATACATGCATTCATGCTTGCCTTTAGGGCTCGAGTAATCTACATGGGCACGGTTCGTTTGACCGTTTGGCCCTTACAAAATTTTACCTATTGAGACCAGTAGGCCCGAAGTATCTTCCTTGTAACAAAGCTGACATCCGAGGGTGATGCCCCCTAGTATTCGATATTTATTGTAAAGAAGCCTCGGATACTGTTGAATTGTTCTAAGTTAGCACGAGCAATGGTTGCCTCATTAAAAACCTTGCCGGAAAAACCCAATTAGGAAAAATTGGTCTAAGGAAAAAGAGTGCAACGCATGCTTTCAGACCTAAGGACTTTGTGATGAAGAATCCTTTGATGTCTTTGATTGAACACCTGCAATTGGTTAGTATAAAATATAAATGAAAATGGAGAAGGTTGTACCTTAGTAGTAATATCGTTTGAGGAGTGATACATTCCAATTGTTTGGTAATTGCTCGCCGTCCATCGTGCTAAGTTTGTAGGATCCTTTTCCGACGATATCGAGGACTTGATACGGTACCTCCTAGTTCGGGCCAAGTTTTTCTTCGTTTGGGTCTCGAGTATTGAGGGCGATCTTTCTCAGAACTAAGTCCCCAATTTTAAAGAGTCGAAGGTTGGCTCTTTGGTTGTAATACCTTTCGATCCGTTGTTTCTATGCAGCCATTCGAACGAGGGCGGCTTCCCGTCTTTCATCTAGCAATTCGAGGCTCATATTCATAGCCTTGTGATTTGACTCTTCCGTTGTATACCGATGGTACGTCCAAATCTACTACTAAAAAGTAAATGGATACGGTCGCATGCAATATAATTTACCCAACTATGAGTCGGGGTCGAATCCCACAGAGAACAATGTCTAGGCGATTAGGAATGTAAGAAAATTATCACTTATCGCGCAATGCCAAACACTAAGAATTTGGTTTAGAAAGTGTTTTATATCTAAATGCGGAAATGTAAACTAACCTAGAAAGCAAGTAAAATGATCAATGGCTACAAGTATGGATGCATCGGGAATTACACTCAAGTAACAATCCAATGTATTTCACGATTTTATAAATATGAGCGAGTCTATGTTAATTAGCCACGGATAATAATTCTTAATTAGCTTCTCCCGAAGACTAACAAAACTTCCTAATTGAATTATCCCTAAAACAATTAAGAAATTAAGCACACCCGGAATGGCTACAAGTAGTTCAATCCTATCCCTAGGTAGAATCTATAAAATGAGGGTTAAAACCTCAAGTTCTTGTTAATTAATATTTCCTAACTCCAAATTATCTTTTCCAAAATTAATTCGAAATTAATGGGCGAGTCCTAGGGTTAGCTAATCCCTTTGGAAACATTAAAGAATAAGAATAACTAAAGAAACAATAACTCACTACTCATACTAGTGTTCATTCAATACATAAGCACAACAAGGTATTTAATCCACACTTTAAACAAGAATATTTCCATAAACAAGATTCAAGTATTGGATAAAATACTACACACTTAGATATACAATACAAAGCAAGGAAATGAAGAAAGCAACATAAATGGGTAAGAAAATCTTAACCACAAGCATCAAATCTTCAAAACCAAAGTGTGTGTGCAAAGACCTAGCTTCCAACCTTGTTTTCTCAAGCCCTAAGAACTGAAAATATGCCAAAGATCCCTAAGATATCTACTTGGAAGAATCATCACAGGTATGGCTCCCCAGATACGGAGATTCCACTGCAGAACCGATTTGCCAGCTAAAACTCTTTTACCTCAGATGCGGTTCATCAGGCGCAGATGCGGTAATCCAACCGCAGATGCGGTTCCTTGAAATCTCAGACAACTTCGTAGATGCGGAACTTTTCACGCAAAAGCGGGGTCGCTTCTGTGACCATCCTTCCGCAGATGTGGAATCACTGTGGAGTTTTTTTGCATGTTTCCACCCTTTTTTTGCTCAATTCTACTCCAATTGAATTCAAATCACTTCATGGCATTATTTACCTGAAAATTTAACAATACACACCATAAATAACCTCATATTATAGTTAAAGGACATAAAAGCTAAAGAAAAGAGACTAGAATGAGTGGTAAAATCACCACTCATCAACACCCCCAACTTAAAGCTTTTGCTTGTCCTCAAGCAAATCAAAACCAACACTTCAATGAGGATTTTCCATTTAAAACACAAGTGGTATTGCTATTATTTACAAATCACATTCTCCAATTAAGCACCATACTTATGGATTTGGTTGGTACTAATAATTAGGCTCAAGTATGTGTATCTTTCCGGAATGACTCCCTCATTTAAAAACAACTTCAAGAATGTGCAAGGGCGTTTGAAAAATAATTAAGTGACAAGAATAAGCCTCAAGAAGTGACTCAAAAGCACTAGTCCACTACATATGCTCAACTTACTCAATTTCACCAATCCTTCCTAATTCATGTGCCCTCACAAGAAAGAAAGTCCCAAAATCACTATATTTACAATACAACATAAGGGACAAATTTACAAAAACACTCACTCTCACAAAGGATTTCAAGTGTTACAACATCTCATACCATAAGCTTGCCCTTATTTTAATTCATCGCCTATTCAAGAATGTTCGGTTGGAGGTCCCATAAGGACTTTTTAAGCTTGTAATGTAGTTTTAGGGAAGAGTCGGATAAGCATTTGGATACAAGTGACTTCATCCTCCTTGAACACTACTCACATTTATCTTTCTTTTTGCACTTTATTTCTTTTCAAACCACATAGCCTCATCGTCATCTAGTTACCAACATAGAACCACCTTAAATACCTCTCAATTTTCTTCAAGGATCCATATTTATGTACATACAAATATTTCTCTTTTTTTATACACATTTTTGTTTTGGAGCTTGAATACTTTAATATGAACACTTTGAGGTATATGTTAATACACTCACTATACAACCTTACCAATTTCCACTTTGACACCACACCCCCAACTTAGGCTTTTAGCCTCATTCTCAATGTTCAAGAAGGGACGGGTTCAAAAGAGGGAATTATTTTATAAAAGGGGAAAGGTTTGTAATGAGGTGTCCAAAGAAAAGGTTAAAGGCTAGAATAGGGTACTAGTGATATTATTTATGCAATGGTAGGCTTGAAAGTCTAAAGAGGTTTTGCAAATAAAACAAAGAATGCCTAAGATCATCCCTCCAACCAAACATACTATCATTAGCGTTGAAAGACCAACCGGGCATGTTCTAGATGATAGAAGTAAACACAAGATTTATTTGTACAAACACTAACACACATGGCACATGAATTAATCAAGATGGATCAATTTCATTTTCTAATAATAACATCTAGAGCAATATTATTGAAACTAGTGGGCAAAGAGTCACTAAAAGAGCCAAAATTTTATCACACAACTTATTCTTCACCATGCAACTTACTTATTTTAGTTCAAAGCCAAAATTCGGAGGGGTATTCTTAATTTATATTTCACATACAAGAGACAAATTTTATTAGTACCAAATAATCCAAAAGTCTCCTCCTAGCAAAACAAGACTAATTACCTTAAGAAAGTTGTCACGCCATCTATCATAGGGAAAAGTCACCCGGTTCACTTCAAAAATGTTCCTTGGGAAAGAACCGTAGCATGAAGAAAATCCAAGAAAATATTACTTAAGGAAATAAAAATGAAAGAAAACAACACTACTAAAAAGGATACTAAAATAAAAATGACTAATACTAATAACAACAAGCTACTAAAGAAAATAAATAACAAAAGAAAGATAAAAATAGACTAATCACACCAAGATCAGCAAGAGCACCTGCTACACAAAATAACCCGGCAAGGGCACACAATATCCATAGCACAAAAATAAGCCTGGCAAGGGCATACAGTATCCATAGCAACAAAATAAGCCCGGCAAGGGCACACAATATCATAACATGAATACAGTATACTCTTACAGCCACCCCCAACTAAAAACATTGTAGTGTCCTCACTGCACAATATCAAATATAAAGCATAAATAGTTTGAGGGTCTCCCTGAGGTCTACATCAGACTAGCAGACTGTGGGAGGACGACTAATCAATGTTGTGCATCGCTCGTGGCCTCATCATCATCAGTCTCCTCATCATCATCATCACCACCATCACCAGCAGCCTCTGACATGAAGGAATACTCCTCGCTATCATCTTTGTTCGCCACTGGTATCTTCTTGCCTAGGTTTCCCCATTTGAAGATGGTCTTTATGCCTCTCCACATTTATCATGAATTTGCTCTTCTTCTTCTCCTTCTCGAAGTCTGACTGGAGATCTGCATGCGCCTTGGCCAAAGTGTCGTAGGCTGCCTCACGTCTGGTCACTGATGCTGCCATCTTCTCATAAAAATCTTTTTGACTCTTCTACACATCTAGGTAACACTTCATTTCATCCCTGGAGAAGTTCGAAGGCCCAGGTTGGGAGGATGAAGGCCCACTCAGAAGCTGTGACACTAACTCCTGAATAGATGCAAGCTCGGAGTTTAGCACCCTAAATGGTCCCTCAGGTGCAGCTACCTGTGAAGATGACTCTGAACCAGCAACTGTGGTGGTGACTTTCCTTTTCTTGCTTTTGACTACACTACCCTCTCTTGTCACTCTCAGTGGATGAAAAAGGTTTATCAACTGGTAGACATCGATCGGTACGACACACCTCAACCTCTGCTCTCGTGCATAGCTATGTGATCAATGAAGGGAACATCATCCCTACATCCCTATCCCACAAATACTCCCTCATCTCCCGCAGGATATAGTACCCGACATTCACAGGAATGACGTCCAAGATGCATGCAATGATCAATGCTCTGGTGTAGGAGACATCTGAGACATTTCCGCAAGGAGACACCCTGTTGCATATGATGTACAACCACATTTTTGCCTCAGCTGTGAAGTCAATTGACCGCAAACCTTTTCTCTTGTTTCCCCATTTGGCTCTCAGACTAGGAGGGTAGAGCTTGGAGACAAGCCATTCCCCATTGTCACACTGATCTTTCTCTTGCACCGGCTTCATTGGATAGTTGTAAATCCCAAGAGTGTCATTTATCTGCTCTATCCCAAACCTTACCAATTTTCCTCTGATGACGATTTGTGGGCTGGCAAAATCTGTGCGCTTAAGGTTAGCGTAGAATTCGCGAACCCACTCCTCATTAGCTTTGCATGGAGTGGGAATGAAGTATGACCATCCGAATGTATGGAGACGGGCATAGAAATCTGGGAGCTTCTCGGCCAATTTTTCTTCGTTGATCCCCTTTTCAAGCACTATCCTTTTGTTTACGAGGTCGTCCAAATATCTACGCTGACAGTCAGCTGACGTGAATCGTATTTCATCATACGGTTCCTCATCCTCCTCCTCAATTTCATGTTGTTGTTGCGCATTTTCATCCATGTTCGGGTCCATTTTAGCTCCAAGTACCTTCATAAAATCAATACAAAGTCAGTCGGGAAATAAAATCATGTTAAGCAATCAAAACACTTCAATTAGGCCAAATAATTAGGTTGAACGGGCCCGAGAAGGCCCTGTTGCAAAGTTACTGGAATTGTGCAATCTGTCAAGTTTTTAAATCTGCGGAACACTGACCGCAGGAGCGGTTCTGCTTTTGCAGAAATTTCACAGCATCTTCGGTTTTGATCAAGTTTTCAGAAACTGCACCTGCGGAAAAAAGCATCGCAGGTGCGATACCGCATCTGCGGACAACTAACCGCATCTGCGGTATTCGTCAAGTTCTTCAACTGCCCAGATGTTTTTTTTCATTTTTCAATTTTAAACCCGATTTTGGCACCTAATTTATACTCAAGACTTCTAAATTAATGCAGTACATAAAACTCTGATTCTAATGAGACTGACTTTGTGGTACTTAGCAAGAAAATTTCTTTTAAACCTTTTGTCGAACACCTTGCAAGCAGTGTAAAAAGACCTCTTCTTCACACAATTTGGGTACTCGGATTTCCCACAAATTTGATTCAATACTAACAGCACACACACATTAATCTCTCAACCAATTTCCCTCACTTCCTAAAACTAACAACATTAAATCAAAAATGGAAGCATCAAATAAAATAAAAAAATGGGTCTGCTGCAATGAAGAAGAAGAGAGAAAGAAAGAAAAGAAAAGAAAAGAGAAATAGAAGAGAGGAGTAGATGGGAGATACCTGTGGTGTCTTGTGCAAGAGAGGGAGAGTGAGATCAGTAAGTGTGAGATATGGGGGAATTTGGGGTTTTGGGAGAAGAGCAATATGCAGAGAGTACCTGATGAAATGAGATATATATTTTTTTTAAAACATGCTCGACTTCCGCATCTGTGGTATATTTCCCCTTCTACGAAGCCGCATATGCGGCAAAATGAACGCTTCTTCGAAAACTGACGCTTCTACGGTACCTAAAGCATTTGTGATACCGCATCTACGGTCAAACATCCGCAGATGCGGTTACATCAGAATATTGGTGCCCAGATTCTGTAGCTACTGGTTTTGGCCCTCCGGACCACTCCGACCTGCTTAAATCAACTCCAAAAAATCTAAAACATGGCAGATTAGTCACAAATAATATTCTAAGCTATTCTAAAAAATAAATTTCAAAAATGACTAAAATTTTTGAAAAACCGATGGGTTGACTCCCACCAAGCGCCGCATTTAATGTCGTGGAACGACGCAAGTCAACTTTACCACTTTTCTCGCCACTTGGATGATATGAACTGGGCACCTAGCTTGGAATCAAGCTTGTGACCACGAGCGATGGGGGGTGGTAAGTCGATGATCAAGCCAAGCCTTAAATTCTTCATTTTGCACTTCTTGGCTTTTATGTGAGGAATGTCATTTTGCTTTCTTGTTCCCTCAAACTGTAGGATGTATGGTATGAGTTTTTCCTCCTCGCAGTCCTTCATTGATTCGTGTAGTTCAACTTCCATATCACCATACAATTCCAATGTTGAAAAATGCTTGGAATGTGACTTCAAACCTCCAACTTGTAATATTTCTCGGATTTTGACATCCTCTTTTTCCCCCAAACTAGAGTCAATTTCAACCAATTTTTCCTTTACACCGGATGACTCTAATTCTATATTTTTCTTGGCATCATTAACACTCATGCAGTCGGTTGGAGGATGTTCAATTCTTGAATCCTCAAAGTAAAGCTCACCTTCTTCCTCGGAATTGGACTCTTCTTGGCTTTCTTCCACGCTCTCAAGTTGGTGGGCATAGTGAGCCTCAACCAATATTTTCATTTGCTCTTCCAAAGTGTGGATATGTTCATCATTGTAAGACAAGCCTTGTTTCAAGTCCTCGAGTGCAAAGTTGTGCTTCTCTTCATTTTCAAGAATGGTCTCCAACATGAGCATTATCTTCTCATCTTGAGCATTTGAGAGTTCTTCTTGATTTTGCATATCAAGTGCCAAGGAAGGATTTTCGGCTTCCATATCTAAGAAAAATTCTTGGCTATCATTAACTTTAGAGGATTTTTGGACCTCTAAAGCTTCAAGTATTTCTCTCATTTGTGAGTTCAACCTTTCAAGTGCCAAGTCATTTTGGAGACTATTCTCCAAAAGCTCCTCCAAAGCACTTTGCTCTTTGTTTCCTCCTTCGAGTAGGCACTCCAACATGAGCTTGAACTCTCTATTTCGGCCATGCTCAACTTTTTCCATTTCCATAGCCCTATCACTTTCATCAAAAACAATAGAATCATCAAAGCGGGGGCTTGGGGAAGGGAAGGACAAATAAGCACAATCATCCCAATGACCATTTTGAAAACCACACTTATCACAAATACTCCACTCATGGGTGTCGCACCTCCTTTTTACATACCCCGCGGGGTGCGTGGGGAGTTTTCTCCAATTAAAGGACAGTCGAAATGGGATTTATTTAATTATTTCAGAGTCGCCACCTGGGAATTTTAAGGCGTCCCAAGTCACCAATTTTAATCCCTGAATCGAGGAGAATATGACTCTGTTTATTATTCTGCGAACCAGAAATCCTGAGTAAGGAATTCTGTTAATCCGGAAGAAGGTGTTAGGCATTTGCGAATTCTGTGGTTCTAGCACGGTCGCTTAACTTTTTTTATTATTGGCTTAATTATCTTGATTTTACTAAATATGTTTTTATTGCATGATTTTATTACCGCTTTTTACTTATTGTTTACGATTATATGGACGAATTACGCGTACGTATATTCGTGTTATATACTTTTTATAATTACCGGGGATCGTGCCACGCGTACGTGTACACAATAAATTTGTCCATATTATAGTTTTTATAAAATATATATTCGAAAATTAAAAATAAAATCAGGAACATCATCACCCCTTTTATTTAGATAATGAACTGCACACCTCGGGTTATATGAAGTTATTTTAACACCTTTGGAAAAATCCTTTTCTTAAATATTCGCTCGAAATTGCGCGTACGCATAATCCGAGTTTGCTTTAAAAATATAATCAGGGTACGCGAACGCATCCCTAATTGCGCAAAATACTTGTAATAGTATTATGGATTTTTCACAAATTGTTTATTATATTCATACATTTTTTATGTGAAAATCATGAGAACTCCCATTTTAGAGGCCTTTGAATTCTTTGAAAAAGAATTCACAATCTATTAAAGGTTGCCCGTCGATTATAATTTCCGAGTATAAATTATATTCATTCCAACTATTCAAATTCAAAGAACAGAATAAAAATATGATTAATGCTATTTTTGACAAATATAACATATATATGCCAAAGAATGAATTGTATATGAAACTGAAAATGAATTATAAAGGAAAGAATATTTTTCAAGAACTTTTATTATTATTAATTAGTGCAAGTTCTATTCCTAATTACCATTGATATAAAGTTTTGCAATTTGTGTTCGCACATCTCATCCTATTCCCATATACTTGTTTTGATCCAATAGGCGAAATTAATTTAATTAATTATGCCTATGATTGAGTTATATATATAATCAAACCCATTTGATTCTAAATCTATGTGAATTATTACAACTATTAACTTTCACATCGTATAAGTTCCTAAACCCTTTTATTATTAAGAAAGAGAACAAGTCTAATTGACTTAATAAAATGATATTGCATGCAATATTACTTACCATATTTGACATCGTGAACATAACGGATTATACTAACTCGTCTTTCAACTATAGATTAGGAACACAACCAATGTTATGCCAAAAAATAGCTAATTGCAACCAATCATCATCTAGCTTTAAACAACAACTAATTAACTAACAAAATAAACTAATAGCATATTTTCTTTGATATTTCCATATTATGCTATACCTATCTAATAATACCGTAAAGTGTAAATAAAGCCAACTTTCTGCCATGCTTCCTACTTACATTATTACAAATTTCAGCATGGATAACATTATTACAAAGTGAAAAAATAAGACAATCAACTTGCAGCCATCAAGTCGAACTCACTACTGGCTATCCAACATGAAATCAAAGTTGAAACTTAAATGTTTAAACTTAAACGATAAGAGGCAATATTACAATTTAAAATTTCATTTATTTGTCATGTTGAATCTCTTTCCAATATAAAGTTTAAGAGATATGTACCTGAAAATGAAGGTAGAAGGAGTAAATTTCAGCAGTTGCAGCAGTAATAAATTTAGCAGAATATGCCAAATAATTCAGCAGATTTGAGCAACAAACAGGATCTGGGGAACCCAAATGAACAGTGACGATATTTTTAAAAGACACTGCAGATTTTAACTGAACAGTGGAATCAAATAAAGTTGAACAGATTTAACAAAAGAACAATATTTCAGATTTCAGTTTCTTTTCAATTTCAAGTTCCCATTTTTCTGATTTTCTGTTTCTGCTGCTGTATCTGTGTGTGTGTGTGTGACTGTTCTCTTTGTTTCTTTTCTATTTCTTCTTCCTCTTCAGATTCCGAGAGGAATCTGATTTTTTTGCTGGATTTTCTCTTTATCTCACTCTAGGTGTATTTAAACTCTCTTTCAAAATCTGTTCTCCTAAAGTCTCTCAGAATCTCTTAAAGTCTCCTCTAAGCTCTATATCTCTGTCTGAAAAACTCTCCCTCAAACTCTTCTATCAGATCCTGTATTTATACAGGTCTGCCCCCTTTCCTTTAGTGCTGCCTGGACCCTTTCCCTTTTTTTAAAAATCAGAAAAGTTCCATTGAAACTACTTTTGAATACTTTAAATCCTATTGAGTGCTATTTATCCTGTTTTTCAGCAGCCCATTATCCCTTGTTCCCCATTAGTATCTTAAATTATAACCATTAACTTCCACTTTCAGCACATTGCTATTAACATATTATCCTCATTGTTTTATCCCAGAAATGTCCCTGACCTACTGTTTTCTACTGGTATTACTGTCTTAGATTTTAACAAGTTGTCTGAATTAAAACTTGTTTAGCAGCTAACAACCAATTCCTAATGATTAACCTCCTAATACAATTGTATTTACCCAACCTTTGTGAACTTGAATTCAGAACTAACATCATAACAACATTATACTGAATTCAGCCTAATAATTCAACTGAACTCAGCTTTTGAACTAAGATCAAACAAACAGGAGCATTGTCAATATATTGACAATGTCCTGAACTTAATGTTCAGAAAACAACACACATATAACGTCCATTTGATGGATTTATTAAACAAGAACCAACTGATTAACAATAACTAATTAACTGATTATAGCAAAATAATCCATCCAAAACAGGTTATTTCAGTCAACATTTTCAGAAGCAGGATTTATGATATAACTAATCGACGAACTTAGTCGAGTCGATTACACACATTGTAAACAAATAAAATCAACAGAAACAATTCATTTGGAATCAAGTAGACGGGTAGGGGACAGTATAACAAAATTGACTAGAAAAATTATAAAAAATCAAACAAACTAATGAAACGAACATAGAATACACGCAGAATGCACATAAAAGAAACAAAAATTAACTCTGAACCTTTGAATTCAACCGAACTCAACTCAACTTGGATTCGGATTTTGTTTGAAATCAAACAGACCTTAGTCGAAGTATTTTCCACTGAAAATACTTCGACTAAGGTCGATTAAACCTCAATCTTTATTCAATCTAGACAGAATCCAAAAGTCTGGTATTTTTAGGGTTATTGAAAGTTCGATTTGGGACTTAACCATTTCTGGTCAGATTCGAGGAGAACCAAATACGACACAAGGGTGAGGGAAGCCTAGGGTTTATTTGGTGACACTTTGGAACAGGTCTGGGTAAGTTCAGGTTTTACTCGAATCTTCAAATGAAGATTCGAGCAGTTCCAGTAGGATTCGAACCATGCAACTAACAGATCCGTGATGAGGGTATCTAGGGGAGGTTGTGGTGTTATTTTGGAGGCCATCGGAGAAGATAAGGTTTTCAGGCCAACCTTCGATTTAAGATTCGAAGAGTTGGGGCCTGATTCGAAGGAAACCAATGTTAGATCTGTGTAGAGGATGTTCAGGGGATTCTAAGGTGTTATTTTGGTGACCGGCGGCGTTGATGCCGCCGGGTTTCAGGCGTTGGGGTCTTAGGGCGGCTAGGGTTAGGGGGGTCTGAGGAAGGTGATGATGAACAGTAGAGAGGGGGGGTTTAGTTAGGGGGGCCGGGGTAGGGGTCTGGAACTTATATAGGGGAGGGGTGGATTGATCTTGTCCGTCCGATCAAGTAAGATTCACGGTCAGGATCATCTCACTTAACCAAACGACGTCGTTTGGTTTAACGTTGGGGTCGGACTGAATCGGGTCAATGGGTCGGGTTACGGGTTACGGCTAAGGGGATGAGATCTTAACCGTTGGTTGGATTTGATCCAACGGTTCCTGAGAAACCACAACCAAACGCTGTCGTTTTGGTTCGTCTGGTTTGAACCGGACCTGGGCTGCCTAGATTGGGCTGTGGGGGGAATTAATTCATTTGGGCCTGGATTTTAATCCAGGTCCGATTTTGTATATATATACATTTTTTCATTTTTTCTAATTTAAATTTTTAATTTTAATTATAAAATCATTTTAACTTCACAAAAATATATTAATTACTCTATAACAATTATTTAACACATAGACAAAACATCAATCACACAGTGGAATATTTAAAATAGAACTATTGCATATTTTTTGTGATTTTGTTTAAATTATCTTTTAAATACATAATTAAATCCTATATGCATGCAACATGTATTTTATTTTAATTTTTGTTTAATTATAACAAAGCAAACATTTACGGATAAAACACAAACAATTAATAAA
This sequence comes from Nicotiana tabacum, assembly GCF_000715075.1. Classification (NCBI taxonomy): domain Eukaryota; kingdom Viridiplantae; phylum Streptophyta; class Magnoliopsida; order Solanales; family Solanaceae; genus Nicotiana; species Nicotiana tabacum. The sequence goes on along the minus strand of NC_134089.1, from coordinate 52,457,008 downwards.
CGCAAAACAATTTTCTAAAATTGCACATTAAAAGAAATTAATTTTATTTTTGATTTATTTTGGAGTAGTTTTCGTAAGGCAAAAATCACGAGCTCACAGCTGCCCCTCTTTGTGCGGAGACTCGAAGAGTTTTCGTGCAAAGATAAAGTGAGCGGATACGAGCGATTTTTGCCCGCTCGAATACTCCGTGGGAAGCATTTTTTAGAAAGATTTGACCGAACCTCTGCTTCAAAGGTTTCCTACATATCCTTGGCTATAAAGGAATCAGGTCAATGTAGTTCGGGAAGTTCTTGGTAGCTGGGACTACCGTGGGATTGTGATGTTACTGCTGCTTCGTGCTGTTTTTACTGCTTGCTGACCTCCTTATTACACCTTGCTCTTAAAGGAAATACAAAAAGCTAAACTAGACTATGGTACATGAATTATAAAAAACTTATCTAGATCATGCCTTTGTGTTTCTTGTTGTCTTGATATCTTGGTGACTCTTGGGCATTTCACTTATTCCGTATTCCTTTTCATTGTGTCCCGTATTTTCTTTTGGGACTCTTGTTGTTTCTTGCTGGGGATTTTGTTGGACTTCTCTACTTTATTGATTCTAAATGTGCTCCTTTATCATATGAGCGGGCTTTTGATTTCAACACTTCGATTGCATTCCCTCGTTCTTCAGGTGGGTGCCTTGACTGCTTCTTTTCTTTCTTCATCCTCATTCTCTAGGTGGACGCCTGACTTCTTCTTTTCTTCATCCTCATTCTCCAGGTGGATGCCTGACTTCTTCTTTTCTCATCCTCATTCTCCAGGTGGACGCCTGACTTCTTTAATTCTTATCCTCATTCTCCAGGTGGACGCCTGACTTCTTCTTTTCTCATCCTCATTCTTCAGGTGGACGCCTGACTTCTTTTTAACTTCTTCATCCTCATTCTCCAGGTGGACGCCTGACTTCTTTTATTCTTATCCTCGTTCTCCAGGTGGACGCCTGACTTCTTTAATTCTCATCCTCATTCTCCAGGTGGACGCCTGACTTCTTTAATTATCATCCTCATTCTCCAGGTGGACGCCTGACTTCTTCTTTTCTCATCCTCATTCTCCAGGTGGACGCCTGACTTCTTCTTTTCTTCATCCTTATTCTCCAGGTGGACGCCTGACTTCTTCTTTTCTTTGTCCTCATTCTCCAGGTGGACGCCTGACTTCTTTAATTCTCATCCTCATTCTCCAGGTGGACGCCTGACTTCTTCTTTTCTCATCCTCATTCTCCAGGTGGACGTCTGACTTCTTTAATTCTTATCCTCATTCTCCAGGTGGACGCCTGACTTCTTTAATTCTTATCCTTGTTCTCCAGGTGGACGCCTGACTTCTTTAATTCTTATCCTCATTCTCTAGGTGGACGCCTGACTTCTTTAATTCTCATCCTCATTCTCCAGGTGGATGCCTGACTTCTTTAATTCTCATCCTCATTCTCCAGGTGGACGCCTGACTTCTTTAATTTTTCATCCTCATTCTCCAGGTGGACGCCTGACTTCTTTAATTCTTCATCCTCATTCTCCAGGTGGACGCCTAACTTCTTCTTTTCTTTGTCCTCATTCTCCAGGTGGACGCCTGACTTCTTCTTTGCTCATCCAGGTATTTCCTGACCCAAATATTGTATTTGCCCTTGTTTTAAATCAAAGAAAACTTCGTTAGTTTAAAGCAGGGTGGTTAATTGGGGCATTCTTGCTGATGGTGAGGCTTCTCTTCGTCTCTCTTTATTGCTTTGGAATGGTTGAAAAGACTGTTTTGTTCTTGTAATTGATCCTTGACTATAGGATTCCCCTCTGTATGTTTTCCTTCAAACCCTTTTAACTGTAATCATATGTCCCTTCTGACTTTGCTGATCCACTTTTGATTTCACCTTTCTTACACCTATATCTTTTATCTCCCACCTTTCGTGGCCGTATTTGTAACCTTGAATCTTGGTAGTATACCTTGACATTCCTTCTTATTTGTTTGGAATAAAACTTATCTCAAAACTTTTAGAAAAGTAAGATTATTAGTAACGAAATACGCTGATTTCGACAATTTATAGAATGAAAAGAAAAATCCAAATTTGGATGACTGTTGGAAAAGGAATAAAGGACTTATCTGATTGGAATTACTGGCACCAATGATCAGGGTATGCATTTCGGATTAATCAACTCAGTCTTTTAATCAATCTCCTTTCAATTGTCTCATTTTTGTTTTCGCCAAAATTTCCATAATCCAACCTCATTTTTCATTTCTCAGACCTGTTGGACTTGCAATGTCTCAAAGAGTTTTCACCGATAAACTTTCCTCATTTGTTCATTTTTTCATTTCCTTTTTGCCTTATGGTGCCTACGAAGGTTTTCACCAATAAGACTCTCTCATTTTACTTTTCTCTTCAACTTCCGTCGCCTTATGGTGCCCGTGTGGGTTTTCACCTATAAGACTCTCTCATTTTTACTTTCTTTTCTCAACTTCCGTCGCCCTATGGTGCCCGTGTGGGTTTTTACCTATAAGACTCTCTCATTTTTACTTTCTTTTCTTGTTCGTACCAGAGTGTTATGAACCATCTTCATTTGCTTGACTCAGCATTTTTCTAAGATTGATCGAAAGGTCTTTTTGGTATGGGGTTAGAAATGGAAAAGGTATTAAAAGCTAGATAGCTTTGGTATGGGTTTAGAATTACAACTCTTGGAATCTTTTTGTTATTTCCAATATAATTTTTTGCCCCAGTTTCTTGATTAGGATCACTTGATGTTTCTTTTTGTGCACATTATGTATATTGTGCACCCTATGACCGAGCCGTGAGGCGCCTACGTATCCTTCTTTGAGGAATCAGGTCAAACGTAGTTCACTAAATAATAGTGATGTTTTTTTTTTCATTGATTCCAAGAGAGGGTAGGAAAGAAACAAATATGGCTCGAAGGAGAAGCAAATGGTATAGTGTTTGGATAGCAGAATAAATTGCCTTTGTCATGCCAATCTTCGAAATAATGCTAACTACAAACATTCAAAAAGTTATGCATAATATCTCTTTACCGCGTCAGAATTGATCGCCATGTCTATGCATTTGCCTTCAATATCTGTTAAACATAGTGCACCATTCGATAATACTCTGGTCACAATGAATGGTCCTTGCCAATTCGGGGCAAATTTGGCTTTTGCTTCAACCTGATGTGGAAGAATACGTTTCAGCACGTGCTGACCTACTTCAAACTTCCGGGGACGCACCTTTTTGTTGTATGCTCTTTCTATTCTTCTTTGATATAATTGGCCATGACATACTGCGGCCAATCGTTTTTCATCAACCAAGTTTAACTATTCCAGACGGGTTTTGACCCATTCATCATCATCAATCTTTGCTTCGGCAATGATCCGAAGGGCAGGAATCTCAACTTCTGCAGGAATTACTGCTTCAGTTCCATATACCAACAAATAAGGAGTTGCTCCTACTGAAGTGCGAACAGTAGTGCGGTATCCCAATAATGCAAATGGTAATTTTTCATGCCATTGTTTTGAACCTTCTACCATTTTCCGAAGTATCTTCTTTATATTTTTGTTGGCTGCTTCTACTGCTCCATTCGCCTTGGGCCGATATGGGGTAGAGTTGCGATGTGTAATCTTAAACTGTTGACATACTTCCTTCATTAAGTTGCTGTTAAGATTAGCACCGTTATCTGTGATGATCACCTTCGGGATTCCGAATCTACATATGATATTTGCGTGGACAAAATCGACCACAGCTTTCTTGGTCACTGATTTGAATGTCTTGGCCTCAACCCATTTGGTAAAATAATCAATAGCTACCAGAATGAACCTGTGCCCATTGGATGCTGCCGGCTCAATTGGGCCAATCACATCTATGCCCCAGGCAATGAAGGGCCATGGTGCCGACATTGTGTGCAATTCTGATGGTGGAGAATGAATCAAATCTCCGTGTATTTGGCATTGATGACACTTGCACACAAAACTGATACAATCTCGCTCCATGGTAAGCCAATAGTAACCGGCTCGGAGGATTTTCTTTGCCAACACATATCCACCCATGTGGGGTCCGCAAACTCCTGAATGTACTTCAGACATGATAGTTGTAGCTTGTCTGGCATCTATGCATCTTAATAATCCAAGATCTGGTGTTCTTTTATACAAAACTCCTCCGCTTAAGAAGAATCCATTTGTCAATCGCCTAATGGTCCTCTTTTGATCTCCTGTGGCTTGTGCGGGATATATCCCCATCCTGATATACTCTTTGATGTCGTGGAACCATGGTTCACCATCAAATTCTTCTTCAACCATATTGCAATAAGCGTGCTGAACGTGGACTTGAATATGTATCGGATCTATATAAGCTTTGTCCAGATGGTGCAACATTGATGCTAGGGTAGCCAATGCATCGGCAACCTCATTATGGATTCTTGGAATATGTTGGAATTCCACTGATTGAAAACGCTGACAAAGATCATGTAGACATTGTCGGTATGGTATGAGCTTCAAGTCTCGGGTTTCCCATTCTCCTTAAACTTGATGTACCAAAAGATCCGAATCTCCCATGACTAAGATTTCTCGGATACCCATGTCTGCGGCTAACCTTAACCCCAAAATGCAAGCTTCATATTCATCCATATTATTGGTGCAATAAAATCGTAATTGAGCCGTAACAGGATAGTGGTGCCCTGTTTCAGAAATGATTACAGCTCCTATCCCGACTCCTTTCATGTTAGCGGCTCCATCAAAGAAAAGTTTCCAGCCAGGCTTTTCAATTTGCTCCACCTCATCGATATGCATTGTTTCTTCATCAGGAAAATAAGTTTTCAACGGCTCATATTCCTCATCGACCGGGTTTTCGGCTAAATGATCGGCCAGTGCTTGAGCCTTCATTGCAGTTCGAGTCACATAGATGATGTTAAATTCTGTGAGCAATATCTGCCACTTTGCAAGTCTTCCCGTTGGCATAGGCTTTTGAAAAATGTATTTCAATGGATCCAACCGAGAAATGAGGTAAGTAGTGTAGGATGACAAATAGTGTTTCAATTTTTGAGCTATCCATGTTAGGGCGCAACATGTCTTTTCCAGATGAGTATACTTAACCTCATAAGCTGTGAACTTCTTGCTAAGGTAGTAGATGGCCTGTTCTTTTCTGCCAGTGAGGTCATGTTGCCCCAATACACAACCAAATGAATTTTCCAAAACCGTCAAGTAAAGAATCAAAGGTCTTCCTGGATCTGGCGGGACCAACACGGGTGGGTTCGACAAGTACCCTTTTATCTTATCGAACGCTTCTTGACACTCATCGGTCCATTTGACCGCAGCATCCTTTTTTAACAATTTGAAAATTGGCTCACAGGTTGTTGTGAGCTGAGCAATAAACCTGCTGATGTAATTTAACCTCCCCAACAAACTCATTACTTCAGTTTTGTTTCTTGGAGGTGGTAATTCTTGGATGGCTTTAATCTTTGACGGGTCTAGCTCGATGTCTCGTCGACTGACTATGAATCCCAGCAACTTTCCAGATGGAACTCCAAATGCGCACTTGGCAGGGTTAAGCTTGAGGTTGTACCTGCGAAGTCTTAAGAAGAACTTCCTCAAATCCCCAACGTGGTCGGCCTGATGCTTTGATTTTATGATCACATCGTCCACGTATACCTCAATCTCCTTGTGTATCATATCATGAAACACTGTGGTCATTGCTCTCATATAGGTTGCTTCGGCGTTCTTTAAACCGAATGGCATTACCCGGTAGCAATAAGTTCCCCATGGTGTGATGAATGCCGTCTTTTCTGCATCTTCCTCATCCATTAGAATTTGATGATACCCGGCATAACAATCCACGAAAGACCCTATATCATGCTTGGCACAATTGTCGATCAGAATATGGATATTGGGTAATGGGAAATTATCCTTTGGACTTGCTTTGTTGAGATTGCGATAGTCGACGCATACTCTAATTTTGCCGTCTTTCTTTGGCACAGGAACGACATTAGCTAACCAAACAGGATATCGAGTGACTTGAATAACCTTTGCTTCCAATTGTTTGTTGATTTCTTCCTTAATTCTCACACTCATGTCGGGCTTGAATTTTCTCAACCTCTGCTTGACAGGAGGCACCGTTGGATCGGTGGGCAATTTGTGAACCACTAAATCAGTGCTCAGTCCCGGCATGTCGTCATACGACCATGCAAAAACATCTTTGAATTCTATGAGTGCTTTAATTAACTCCTCTCGGATCTTTGGTTCGAGATGGACACTTATTTTAGTTTCCCGGATATTACTCGTGTCCCCTATATTGACGTCCTCGGTGTCACTCAGGTTAGGTTTGATTTTTTCCTCAAAGTGAATTAACTCTCTACTAATATCTTCAAAAGCCTCATCTTCATCATATTCTGATTCATAATCACAATATATTTCTTGAATTATTACTTCGGAACCAGATTGATTTTTAAGACTGGGCGGAGGATTCCTCATGCATGCCATATCACTAGAGCCAGTGTAAAAGGAACTGTACAGGAAAGAAGAAAAAGAAAAGAAAACTATCAGGAATGATAATAAAAAGGAAACTGCTTTTTATTGGATGATGAAAGATAACAAGGTTTGCACGCTTCAAACAAACTACAAGATAAGTTTTGGGATTACAACCCTGAAGTAACCCAAACAAACTGAAAGAAAATCAAAATAAACTACCAAGACTCCTTTCGAATGGGAAGAGGAGTGGCTTTCCAATTATTAAGCTTTGTTTCTGGCCCAACGAATTGAATTTCTGCGTTGCTACACCCTTCTCCGCTTTCCAACATATTCACATCACTAAACAATTTCTCGAACCTTTCAATTAATTCCTCCTCAGGATTGATCCGGGATTTAGGAATTGTTGTTATCGGGCGATTTTTAGCACCGGTCTTGACAAAAGATTTTGACAGATGTGGTACTGGTTTTGGAAGAACCCATGCTTGGTGTTTCAACTTCCTGGCCCTTATCACGTCATTGGCGGTGGGTATGAACCCTAAACCGAATGTTCCCCAGTTCTCGGGGAGAGATACTGGTTGTATAATTCCTTGTAAAGATAAGCCCAGACCTCTGCCGGGTATAAAGCCATTTTTTAACATTTCATAAGCTACCATGACTGATGCAGAGGATATCTTTGGATTCAGAAGGTATTTCCCCTCTGGAATTTTCTCTACTGACACTGTGTCGGACACTTGGTATACCCATAGTCCCTGGTCAATTTCTGTTCCCTCGACCGGTACAATGGTACTGATGTGAGCATTTAAACTTTCTTCTCCATGCACGACTATTTCTTGATGATCCCATTCAAACTTGACAGCCTGATGTAGTGTTGACGGGACTGCTTTAGCAGCATGGATCCATGGTCGACCCAACAACAAGATGTAAGAAACAGTTATGTCCAACACTTGGAATTCCATTGTGAATTCAACTGGCCCTATAGTTAGTTCCAACACTATGTCGCCAAATGAATCTCTGTTTCCACTGTCAAACCCTCGTACGCAGATACTATTCTTCTGGATCCTCTCCTCTTTAATTTTTAATTTGCTTAAAGTGGAGAGAGGGCATATGTTTGCACTTGACCCATTGTCAACCAATACCCGGGTTACTACGGAGTTTTCACATTTCACGGTGAGGTAAAGAGCTCTGTTGTGCTCGGTACCTTCCACAGGTAATTCATCATCAGCAAATGTAATTCTGTTTGTCTCAAAGATTCTGTTGGCTATTTTTCCCACATGATTTACAGAGATCTTTTCAGGAACATGAGCCTCATTCAGGATTGTCATCAAAGCCAGACGGTGCTCCTCTTAATGGATCAGTAATGACAATAATGAAATTTGTGCGGGGGTCTTCTTTAATTGATCCACAACGGAATAATCATGGAGTTTCATTTTTCTTAAAAACTCCTCCGCCTCTTCTTCCGTCACAACTCTCTTTGTTGGCGTTGGATTGTTTTTAGTTTTTCTCAACTCTTCGGGAGTAAAACATCTTCCCGAACGTGTCAAGCCTTGCACCTCACACACTTCTTCCTTGATTTCTTTGCCCTTGTACATTACAGTCACCCGTTCATAGTTCCATGGGATGGCTTTGTTGTTGATGACCGGCAGCTGGATTACAGGTGCAATAATAACCCGATCTGTACGGGCTCCTTCCACGGATACAATGGGTTTGTTGGCAACCCCTGGTACTATCACTTTCGGCCTTTCTTGTTTTGCGGAAACTTTGCTCGATGATCCCTCATCGACTATCACAGATGGTTCATAACCATTTCTGTTTTGCTTAGACACCGGCTTCTCCTCTATCAACTGCTTATCTGGCTTGGTTTCATGAGACTTGATCATCATGACAGTTTGTGACGGCTTCTTTGTCTCCCCATCAGCTTGTATGATTTCTATCATATTAGCCTCTTGATGGGCTGGCATTGGATTTCTATTGATATTTGGGGCTTCAGGGGTTTGAACCTCGATTTTATTAGTATCAATCAGCTCTTGTATTGCATTTTTCAAATGCCAGCATTTCTCCGTATCGTGGCCTGGTGCACCGGAGCAATATTCACAGCTAATGGTGTAATCCAGATTCTTTGGAGGAGGGTTGGGTAGTTTGGATTGTATTGGTCTCAGCATGTCTAGCTGTCTCAGCCTGTGGAACAGACTAGTGTAAGACTCTCCCAATGGAGTGTAAGTTTTCTTTTTCTGTTCCCTTTCTCCCCTGAATGCTGGCCTAGGCCTGAAACCTGGTCCGGGATAGGCTCGTGGGTAAGTATTTGGTGTGACAGGAGCACGCCAATTGGTGTGAACAGGTGGCTGATTGTATGCTTGAGCATGGTTAATGGAAAAATGAGGCTCTGAAGGGTGATAGTAATGTTGGGGTGAATCATGGTGGTAAGCTTGATTGGCGAGGTCGTTGTTGATTATAGTAAAGCGGTGAACCTCTGGGTCCCGGCCAAATTCCTGAATCAACTACCGCTGCTTCCTCCCTCTTCTTTCTTCCGATTCCTCCTACCCCGCCTTGAATAGCTTGAGTAGTTGCCTTAATTGCTGAATAGCTCATGATTTTATTTGTCTTGAGGCCTTCTTCCACCATACCTCCCATCTTCACTACTTCGTTGAATGATTTCCCAACCACTGAAACCAAGTGGGCATAGTAAGTTGGTTCCAAGGCTTGGAGGAAGTAGTCTACCATTTCGCTCTCCTTCATAGGAGGATCCACTCTTGCTGCCTGTTCTCTCCACCGAAAACCATACTCTCTGAAACTTTCATTGTGTTTCTTCTCAAATTTTGTCAAGGATAATCGATCTGGGATGATTTCCAGATTGTATTGGAAATGGTATGCGAATTCCTGTGCCAGGTCATCCCAGGTGTACCATCTCCCATGGTCCTGGCGTGTATACCATTCCAAAACTGATCCGCTTAAACTTTGACTGAAGTAAGCCATCAATAATTCATCCTTTCCCCCAGCTCCTCGCATTTTGCTACAGAAACCCCTTAAGTGGGCTACTGGGTCGCCGTGCCAATTGTATAAGTCAAATTTGGGCATCTTGAAGCCAACTGGTAATTGTACGTTTGGGAATAAGCACAAATCTTTGTAGGCTACACTGACTTGCCCACCTAATCCCCGCATGTCTCGGAACGATTGTTCTAGACTTTTGACCTTCCTGAACATCTCTTCTTGTTCAGCATTTTTGGCTGGCTTGGCAATTTCGGTTGGGAGATCAAAACGAGGAGCAGTTGAATTAATTTCGGAGGCTTTGAGGATGGGCTCCGGGGGGTAATATTGGTTGTCCTAGGCCTGGAATGTAGGCTCACTAGGAGATTTGTGAAATGTAGCAGGGGGAGGTGCTACGAAAACAGGAGTCATAGGTGGAGGAAAATATGGAACGGGTTTTGGAGGTGGAGATTGCGGTGTCTGCGAGGTGGTGCCTCGGTAGTGCTGGTAAATGGGGGAATTTGGGGATAATTCAGTGGTGATATTATCCTGAGTTTAGATCATTGATGGAGCAGGGTTATTTGGGTGAGATGGGGGTAACTGTCCTATAGACCAGGCTTGGTACATCTCAGCCATTTGCTGCTTGAGTTTAAACATCTTTTCTTTCATTTTCCCGACATCCATCTCTTCTAGCTCCATACCTGTGTCAACATCTGGGATAGACATACTTTCGGGTATTGGTCCTTTTGATCTTGTGTGATAGTGATAATATGCCAGTATACTCTTTAGAGAAACTAACTGCTTGAATTTTGGCAATGAGCAAACTTGTTAGTTTTGTGAGTTTAACACATATATAATCGCACGTTGAGATGTAATGCTCCTAGACAAATAATCCCTTTCTATTATGCATTTGCTCGGCTGCTTGTGTCGTCCCAGCTTTCTTGAAATTTTTATTGTTATTCACTTTTATTTATTATATATATCTTTTATCGTGGTGGTCGAATCTTAAAGATTGCCTATGTATCATGCCCTTACATGAATCAGACTTTGCGTAGTTCGGACTAAAGGCAATCACTTTTATTCATTACACAAAGATGGAATTACATTTGAAAACTTTAGAAAATGGCTTGAAACACACACACTTAAATAAAAATAAAAGATACAATTCTTAACATCTCACAACGTGCCCCATTTTCCACTTGTGTTGTATATATTAGACTATTTGTTCAATGTGGAGCTTGACCCGGATGACCTCCCAGCGTGCGATACATCCTTTCCAACTCCATTGCTAGATGACGAGCAAAAGTGGGCGCATGCTCTGTAAACCTTTCATAATCCATTCCTTGGCAGTTTACATAACTTTGAGATGTGAAGACTGCCAGGTCGTGGATTTGTGCCCTGAAACCTTGGAGACGTTGGTCTTGGTCTTGCAATTGCTGCTGACGAGTGGTGGCTATATCTCTGACACGATTTTCCCGATCTAGAGCTGATTCTAATAGAGCTCGGAGTCTGGCCTGCTCTAATCTTGCTTGCGCTCTTTCCCTGTCGAGGTCTGCTTGTTGATGTTCTCTATTGCATCTTCTTGCCTCTTCTAGTTGTGAACGAAGCTGGTCTTCTGATCGCATCCAATAGTCTTTTTCCTTCTTGAATTGTGCCTTGTCTTTTTCGGATTGCCTATCCTGGCGTTCCTTGTTAGATCTGGCTTCTTCGTTTAATTGTTGAATCCTTTATTTTGCTTTGCTCAATGCCCTTTCGTTTTCCGCAAGAATGGAATCATAATCTTGCATTCTTTCAAAGAGGTTGGCGATGGTTTTTTGATCCTTCCAGCTCCTCTTTGGCGTTTCAGAAACTCTTTTCATTTTTTGGAATCGGGCATGAAGACTTTCATTTTCACAAGCTAGACTCTTCTTCTCGCCTTCGGCTTCTTGTGTTTGCAGATCTTTCTCCAAACTGAGGCTTCTTAGATTTTCTTTTAGGGCATGGATAATTGCTTTGTACCTTTTTTCCTTTTCTCCCCAGATCAACCGTTCTTGGATTTTATCATTGAAGTTTTGAACATGGGGTCTTTTTGTTGGCCTTCTTAGCTCAGGTTCTGGTACATCATCCATGCGAGACCGTTTTTCGAACCACCTTGCGTATCCAGGATTTATCTCACCCTTTGTAGTGTCTGGGACTTGAGTATCACTTTTCAAGTATCGACATCCATTCCATGTCTGCTGAAGTAGAGCTTCGGGAATAGTGGCTTCTGGATGTAATTCGATTACTTGCATACTCAAATCTTCATCATCAGGAACTATTTGATATCTCCCTAGTTGCCTTAGGACTCTTAGTGGTGCATACGGCTGAATGCTTCTTAATCCCAATAGTAGTAGATAACTATTTGAGGTTGACATATGTATTACTTCCCTCATTCGGGAGCCATCCCAGGGTCCATTCAATTTGATTTGCCGTTAAAGCCTTTAGATGAGATACCCATGCTTCTATTCCTTCTGGAGCTTGATAATTTTTTGTTCTTTCCTCATAGCTCTCGATGCAATTATCATTGTTTGACCCATACTGTATGATCTTGGGCTGTTGTTGGAGATGCTCCATCACCCACATTTGCAACAAAATTTTGCATCCTTCAAAGACTTTTGCTCCTGATTTGCATAAAGTTAAAGCCCGATAAATGTCTGATAGAATGATGGGGACAAGGGTGTGATTTTCTTTGGTGGTAAGGATTTGCACAACTTTTGCGGTGCGAATATCAATTGTTCGCTCTTTGTTTGGGAAGACCATGACTCCTAGAAAAGCCACCATGAAAGCAAAGCGACGGTGAATCTGCCAAGTGTCTTTGTTTTGCTTATTGGTAAGGCCTTTCTCATGAATTTCGAACCCATCTGACTTTCCGAACCTTGAATACAAAAAGTTGAAGGAACAACATCCATTGATGACATTGCTTTTCCTGATTTGACTGCTGATGTTCAGAAGACCGAAGAATCGATGTACCGAAGGAGCCTTTGTGAATATCAAGCTTTGATTTCTTAGACTTCCGTCAAAACCAGCATAGCCAGTTATCTCCCCTAATGTAGGAGTAAGCTCGAAGTCAGAGAAACGAAAAACATTGTGAACAGGGTCCCAGAAAGTTACTAACGCCGCAATCAGATCATCACGGGGTTTAACTTTCATAATGTCCGTGAGATTTCCCAAATGCTTGACGACCCATTTTTGACTGTCTTCGCCTAAATCATACCACCACATTTGAAGTTGAAATAGAAATTCCTCTGTACTCGTGGATGAGGGGCTTTGTGTGGTGCTCATTTTGTATCTGAAATTTAATTTTAATAAAGTCAAAATTCATTTTGAAAATTTATACTAAAAAAATCATTTTTGAAAATTTTTTATTTATTAAATACCTTTATTTCAAAATTTAAAACTATTTTTTTTTCGAAATTTTTAAAACAACCCTTTTTATTCCTTTCTTCTCACCATGATTTCATTTAAGCTGGTCAACAAGCATGTTCGAGGTAAATGAATGCACAAGTAGCAAGTAGGATGCATCATGATGGTCTTTTTATTTCGGGTTCACCTGTCCTAGACAGACCCAACCCCTGTGTTGAGTCTCCAAGGCCAAATGTACATGATGCAAATATACGTTCCTACTAGGGATCCGGTACATGGCTGAGTTATTCTAAGTGTAAAACCTGAGGTTGATTGCTCTAAACCTGGCTTACCCAAACGGACAGTTTGAGCCGAAGCGGGGGCAACGTACCGGGAGCACGAAAGTCTGCCCGGCCTAGTTACTTGTCCCAACTCCGTCTTATTTGGTATGACTTTAACATAAAGGTGGGTCACGCGCACGTGTACACCATAAATTCAGAAGACTCAGAAAGAAGGGGGTTTCGTAGCAGTTGTATATATTCACAATTCAAATAGTATTGAAGCGGTAAAAAGCAACATTTAGCATATTAGCATATAAACAGTTGAAAATCATATAATAAATAAAGCCAATTATTGCAGTTATCTTAAGCTCGAATTCTTTAAACCCTGAACCAGTGGTTCTGGGTTACAACTTTCGTTCCCCGGCAGAGTCGCCAGAGCTGTCGCACCTCCTTTTTACATACCCCGCGGGGCGCGTGGGGAGTTTTCTCCAATTAAAGGACATTCGAAACGGGATTTATTTAATTATTTCAGAGTCGCCACCTGGGAATTTTAAGGCGTCCCAAGTCACCAAATTTTAATCCCTGAATCGAGGAGAATATGACTCTGTTTATTATTCTGCGAACCAGAAATCCTGAGTAAGAAATTCTGTTAATCCGGAAGAAGGTGTTAGGCATTTCCGAATTCCGTGGTTCTAGCACGGTCGCTTAACTGTTTTTATTATTGGCTTAATTATCTTGATTTTACTAAATACATTTTTATTGCATGATTTTATTACCGCTTTTTACTTATTGTTTACGATTATATGGACGAATTACGCGTACGTATATTCGTGTTATATACTTTTTATAATTACCGGGGATCGTGCCACGCGTACGTGTACACAATAAATTTGTCCATATTATAGTTTTTATAAAATATATATTCGAAAATTAAAAATAAAATCAGGAACATCATCACCCCTTTTATTTAGATAATGAACTGCACACCTCGGGTTATATGAAGTTATTTTAACACCTTTGGAAAAATCCTTTTCTTAAATATTCGCTCGAAATTGCGCGTACGCATAATCCGAGTTTGCTTTAAAAATATAATCAGGGTACGCGAACGCATCCCTAATTGCGCAAAATACTTGTAATAGTATTATGGATTTTTCACAAATTGTTTATTATATTCATACATTTTTTATGTGAAAATCATGAGAACTCCCATTTTAGAGGCCTTTGAATTCTTTGAAAAAGAATTCACAATCTATTAAAGGTTGCCCGTCGATTATAATATCCGAGTATAAATTATATTCATTCCAACTATTCAAATTCAAAGAACAGAATAAAAATATGATTAATGCTATTTTTGACAAATATAACATATATGCCAAAGAATGAATTGTATATGAAACTGAAAATGAATTATAAAGGAAAGAATATTTTTCAAGAACTTTTATTATTATTAATTAGTGCAAGTTCTATTCCTAATTACCATTGATATAAAGTTTTGCAATTTGTGTTCGCACATCTCATCCTATTCCCATATACTTGTTTTGATCCAATAGACGAAATTAATTTAATTAATTATGCCTATGATTGAGTTATATATATAATCAAACCCATTTGATTCTAAATCTATGTGAATTATTACAACTATTAACTTTCACATCGTATAAGTTCCTAAACCCTTTTATTATTAAGAAAGAGAACAAGTCTAATTGACTTAATAAAATGATATTGCATGCAATATTACTTACCATATTTGACATCGTGAACATAACGGATTATACTAACTCGTCTTTCAACTATAGATTAGGAACACAACCAATGTTATGCCAAAAAATAGCTAATTGCAACCAATCATCATCTAGCTTTAAACAACAACTAATTAACTAACAAAATAAACTAATAGCATATTTTCTTTGATATTTCCATATTATGCTATACCTATCTAATAATACCGTAAAGTGTAAATAAAGCCAACTTTCTGCCATGCTTCCTATTTACATTATTACAAATTTAAGCATGGATAACATTATTACAAAGTGAAAAAATAAGACAATCAACTTGCAGCCATCAAGTCGAACTCACTACTGGCTATCCAACATGAAATCAAAGTTGAAACTTAAATGTTTAAACTTAAACGATAAGAGGCAATATTACAATTTAAAATTTCATTTATTTGTCATGTTGAATCTCTTTTCAATATAAAGTTTAAGAGATATGTACCTGAAAATGAAGGTAGAAGGAGTAAATTTCAGCAGTTGCAGCAGTAATAAATTCAGCAGAATATGCCAAATAATTCAGCAGATTTGAGCAACAAACAGGATCCGGGGAACCCAAATGAACAGTGACGATATTTTTAAAAGACACTGCAGATTTTAACTGAACAGTGGAATCAAATAAAGTTGAACAGATTTAACAAAAGAACAATATTTCAGATTTCAGTTTCTTTTCAAATTCAAGTTCCCATTTTTCTGATTTTCTGTTTCTGCTGCTGTATCTGTGTGTGTGTGTGTGACTGTTCTCTTTGTTTCTTTTCTATTTCTTCTTCCTCTTCAGATTCCGAGAGGAATCTGATTTTTCTGCTGGATTTTCTCTTTATCTCACTCTAGGTGTATTTAAACTCTCTTTCAAAATCTGTTCTCCTAAAGTCTCTCAGAATCTCTTAAAGTCTCCTCTAAGCTCTATATCTCTGTCTGAAAAACTCTCCCTCAAACTCTTCTATCAGATCCTGTATTTATACAGGTCTGCCCCCTTTCCTTTAGTGCTGCCTGGACCCTTTCCCTTTTTTTAAAAATCAGAAAAGTTCCATTGAAACTACTTTTGAATACTTTAAATCCTATTGAGTGCTATTTATCCTGTTTTTCAGCAGCCCATTATCCCTTGTTCCCCATTAGTATCTTAAATTATAACCATTAACTTCCACTTTCAGCACATTGCTATTAACATATTATCCTCATTGTTTTATCCCAGAAATGTCCCTGACCTACTGTTTTCTACTGGTATTACTGTCTTAGATTTTAACAAGTTGTCTGAATTAAAACTTGTTTAGCAGCTAACAACCAATTCCTAATGATTAACCTCCTAATACAATTGTATTTACCCAACCTTTGTGAACTTGAATTCAGAACTAACATCATAACAACATTATACTGAATTCAGCCTAATAATTCAACTGAACTCAGCTTTTGAACTAAGATCAAACAAACAGGAGCATTGTCAATATATTGACAATGTCCTGAACTTAATGTTCAGAAAACAACACACATATAACGTCCATTTGATGGATTTATTAAACAAGAACCAACTGATTAACAATAACTAATTAACTGATTATAGCAAAATAATCCATCCAAAACAGGTTATTTCAGTCAACATTTTCAGAAGCAGGATTTATGATATAACTAATCGACGAACTTAATCGAGTCGATTACACACATTGTAAACAAACAAAATCAACAGAAACAATTCATTTGGAATCAAGTAGACGGGTAGGGGACAGTATAACAAAATTGACTAGAAAAATTATAAAAAATCAAACAAACTAATGAAACGAACATAGAATACACGTAGAATGCACATAAAAGAAACAGAAATTACCTCTGAACCTTTGAATTCAACCGAACTCAACTCAACTTGGATTCGGATTTTGTTTGAAATCAAACAGACCTTAGTCGAAGTATTTTCCACTGAAAATACTTCGACTAAGGTCGATTAAACCTCAATCTTTATTCAATCTAGACAGAATCCAAAAGTCTGGTATTTTTAGGGTTCTTGAAAGTTCGATTTGGGACTTAACCATTTCTGGTCAGATTCGAGGAGAACCAAATACGACACAAGGGTGAGGGAAGCCTAGGGTATATTTGGTGACACTTTGGAACAGGTCTGGGTAAGTTCAGGTTTTACTCGAATCTTCAAATGAAGATTCGAGCAGTTCCAGTAGGATTCGAGCCATGCAACTAACAGATCCGTGATGAGGGTATCTAGGGGAGGTTGTGGTGTTATTTTGGAGGCCATCGGAGAAGATAAGGTTTTCAGGCCAACCTTCGATTTAAGATTCGAAGAGTTGGGACCTGATTCGAAGGAAACCAATATTAGATCTGTGTAGAGGATGTTCAGGGGATTCTAAGGTGTTATTTTGGTGACCGGCTGCGTTGATGCCGCCGGGTTTCAGGCGTTGGGGTCTTAGGGCAGCTAGGGTTAGGGGGGTCTGAGGAAGGTGATGATGAACAGTAGAGAGGGGGGGTTTAGTTAGGGGGGCCGGGGTAGGGGTCTGGAACTTATATAGGGGAGGGGTGGATTGATCTTGTCCGTCCGATCAAGTAAGATTCACGGTCAGGATCATCTCACTTAACCAAACGACGTCGTTTGGTTTAACGTTGGGGTCGGACTGAATCGGGTCAATGGGTCGGGTTACGGGTTACGGGTAAGGGGATGAGATCTTAACCGTTGGTTGGATTTGATCCAACGGTTCCTGAGAAGCCACGACCAAACGCTGTCGTTTTGGTTCGTCTGGTTTGAACCGGACCTGGGCTGCCTAGATTGGGCTGTGGGGGGAATTAATTCATTTGGGCCTGGATTTTAATCCAGGTCCGATTTTGTATATATATATACATTTTTTCATTTTTTCTAATTTAAATTTTTAATTTTAATTATAAAATCATTTTAACTTCACAAAAATATATTAATTACTCTATAACAATTATTTAACACATAGACAAAACATCAATCACACAGTGGAATATTTAAAATAGAACTATTGCATATTTTTTGTGATTTTGTTTAAATTATCTTTTAAATACATAATTAAATCCTATATGCATGCAACATGTATTTTATTTTAATTTTTGTTTAATTATAACAAAGCAAACATTTACGGATAAAACACAAACAATTAATAAACGCAAAACAATTTTCTAAAATTGCACATTAAAAGAAATTAATTTTATTTTTGATTTATTTTGGAGTAGTTTTCGTAAGGCAAAAATCACGTGCTCACATACCATAAGCTTGCTCGTAGTGTAATACTCTACTAATTGAGCCCAATTTTGCCACGAGTGTGGTCCTCCATAATAAGGACAAGGGTCATCAAAGTATGAACAACTACCATTCGATCAATTTTCATTATATGATGCCATTTTTCAAAAGTAAGAAAATAAACAAGAAACAAACAATAAAAATAGACCAAGGTAAGAAAAATAATTACACAAATATTTACAAGTTTGGACCAAAGCACTTACGCTTATTTCTCAAACAACCTAAATTACGCCAAATTATTCCCCGTCAACGGCGCCAATTTTGGTGATATCCAAATCCACTACTAAAAAGTAAATGGACACGGTCTCATGCAATATAATTTACCCAACTATGAGTCGGGGTCGAATTTCACAAAGAACAATGTGTAGGCGATTAGGAATGTAAGAAAATTATCACTTATCGCGCAATGCCAAATACTAAGAATTTCGTTTAGAAAGTGTTTTATATCTAAATGCGAAAATGTAAACTAACCTAGAAAGCAAGTAAAATGATCAATGGCTACAAGTATGGATGCATCGAAAATTACACTCAAGTAACGATCCAATGTATTTCATGATTTTACAAATATGAATGAGTCTATGTTAATTAGCCACGGATAATAATTCTTAATTAGCTTCTCCCGAAGACTAACAAGAATTCCTAATTGAATTATGCCTAAAACAATTAAGAGATTAAGCACACCCGGAATGGCTACAAGTAGTTCAATCCTATCCTAGGTAGAATCTATAAAATGAGGGTTAAAACCTCAAGTTCTTGTTAATTAATCTTTCCCAACCCCATATTATCTTTTCCAAAATTAATTCGAAGTTAATGGGCGAGTCCTAGGGTTAGTTAATTCCTTTGGAAACATTAAAGAACAAAAATAATTAAAGAAACAAATAACTCACTTCATAAAAGGATAAAAATTATTCAATACATAAGCACAACAAGGTATTTAATCCACACTTTAAACAAGAATATTTCCATAAAGATTCAAGTGTTTGGATAAAATACTACACACTTAGATATACAATACAAAGCAAGGAAATGAAGAAAGCAACATAAATGGGTAAGAAATTCTCAACCAAAAAGCTTCAAATCTTCAAGACCAAAGTGAGTGTGTGCAAAGCCCTAGCTTCCAAAACTTGTTCTCTCTAGCCCTAAGAACTGAAAAATAAGCCAAAGATTTCTAAAATATCTACTTGGACGAGTATAAAAGTGGTTTGGGGTTGAGAAAATGTGAAATGCCTAATTTGCCCAGATCTGATGCCTGTTTACCGCACCTACGGAAGAATCATCATAGGTGCGGCTCCACAGAAGCGATTTGCCAGCTAAAACTCTTTTACCACAGATGCGCCACCGCAGAAGCTGTAATCCAACCCCAGATGCGGTTCCTTGCAATCTCAAACAACTTCGAAGATGCGGAACTTTTCATGCAGAAGCGGGGTCACTTCTACGACTATCCTTCCGCAGATGCGGAATCACTGGGGAGTTTTTTTTTTTTTGCATGTTTCCACCCTTTTTTTGCTCAATTCCACTCCAATTGAATTCAAATCAATTCATGGCATCATTTACCTGAAAATCTAACAATACACACCATAAAAGACCTCATATTATAGTTAAAGGACATAAAAGCTAAAGAAAAGAGACTAGAATGAGTGGTATAATCACCACTCATCAACCGAAACCTGAAGCTAGGTTCTCTGACTTTGACCGGGATCAAAACTTCGGCACTATAGACTAAAGAGAACGGTGTTTCCCCCGTACTAGATTTCGACGTTGTTCGATATGCCCAAAGGACCTCGGTCAATATTTCTCTCCATTTTCCTTTAGCATCGTTCAATCTTTTCTTTAGATTTTGTATAATGGTCTTGTTTGTCGATTCATCCTGTCCATGTCCGCTAGGATGATACGGCATTTACAGGATCTTTTTTATTTTGTGGTCTTCGAGAAACGTTGTCACTTTGTTGCCGACGAATTGCTTTCCATTGTCGCATATGATCTGGACAGGCATCCCGAATAGGCATATAATGTGGTCCTAGATGAAGTTTATGACTTCTTTTTCTCTGACTTTCTCAAAAGCCTGTGCTTCAACCCACTTGGAAAAATAGTCAGTCATAAACAAAATGAATTTAGCTTGACCCAGGGCCGATGGTAGAGGGATGATGATATCTATTCCCCATTTCATAAACGTCCATAGGGATAAGACTGAGTGGAGTTTCTCCCCGAGTTGGTGAATTATCGGTGCATATCTTTGGCATTTGTCACATCTTTGAACAAACTCTTTTGTATTTTTTTCCCATATCGGCCCAATAGTATCCTGCTCTGATGACTTTGTGAACCAGTGACTCGGCACCGGAATGATTTCCGCAAGTGCCCTCGTGAATTTCCTGTAGAACGTAGTCGGTGTCTCCTGGTCCCAAACATATCACCAACGGTCTATCAAATATTCTTCTATATAGTGTTCCATCCTCGGCCAATATGAACCGTGTGACCTTCGTGCATAGAGTCCTCGATTCCTTAGGATCCGATGGAAGCTTTCTTTTCTTTAAGTATTCGATGTACTTATTCCTCCAATTCCAGGTTAGACTTGTGGAGTTTATTTCGGCATGTCCTTCTTCGATTACTGACCTCGAAATCTGTACGACAGTCCCCGAGCTAAGTTCGTCATCTTCGATCGATGACCCCAAATTTCAAGGGCATTGCCCTCAATATTTTGTTCTCGAGGTACATATTGTAGGGTCCCTTCTTTAAATCGATGTAGAGACACTTGTAATTTGTCCAAGTACCTTTGCATTCGATCCTCTCGAACCTCGAAAGTTCTGTTGACTTAATTTACCATAAGTTGAGAGTTGCACTTGGTCTAGATGACCTCTGTGCCCAAGCTCTTAGCTAGCTCGAGACATGTAATCATGGCCTCATACTCGGCCTCATTGTTAGTTAACTTTGAAGTTCTAATATACTCTCTAATTGTATTACCTGTGGGCAGCTTCAAAACGATGCATATCCCGGACCCCTTCACGTTCGAAACGCCTTCTGTGAAGAGGGTCCACACCCCTGATGATGTACCCGATTTTAATAATAGTTCCTTTTTGTCCACGGGTACGGAGGGCTGGCGTGAAGTCAGCCACGAAGTCTGCCAAGATTTGAGACTTGATGGTCGTTTGGGGTTGATACTCGATATCGTACCCGCTGATCTCAATGGCCCATTTGGCCAATCGACTCGAGAGTTCGAGCTTGTGCAAAATGTTGCGAAGGGGATAGGTGGTTACAATACAAATTGGGGGACACTGAAAGTATGGTTTTAATTTCCTATAGGTGCTTACCAGAGCGAGGGCTAATTTTTATAAGTGTAGGTATCGGGTTTTGGCTTCTCCTAGAGTTCGACTAACATAATAAACAGGGAATTACGTACCTTGATCTTCTCGAACTAAGACCCCACTTACCGCTATCTCCGAGACCGCTAAATATAAGTAGAGTCACTGGTCTGCTTTCGGGGTGTGAAGCAATGGGGTGCTCGATAGGTATCGCTTCAATTCCTCCAAGGCTTGTTGACATTCTGGGGTCCATGCAAAATTGCTTCTTGAGCAGTGAGAAGAAACGGTGGCTATTATTTGAGGACCTCAAAATAAATCGACCTAGGGCGGCTATGCACCCTGTTAACCTTCGTACAACCTTGAAATTATATACGACTGTGATGTCTTCGATTGCCTTTATTTTATCGGAGTTGATTTCGATCCCCTGATTTGATACCATAAAGCTGAGGAACTTGGTCGATCCGACTCTGAATGCACATTTCTCCCGGTTAAGCTTCATGTTGTACTTTCTTAGTATGTCGAATGTCTCCTGCAAATATTTTAAATGGTCCTCTACTCGCAGGGACGTAACAAACATATCATCAATATAAACCTCCATTGATTTACCTATTTGTTCTTCAAACATTCGATTTACTAGGCGATGATAAGTAGTACCGGCATTTTTTAATCCAAATGGCATTAAATTATAACAATAGGTGTTGTATTTAGTGATGAACGAAGTCTTTTCCTGATCCTCTAGGTTCATTTGTATTTGATTGTACCCGGAGTAGGCATCGAGAAAACTAAGGATCTCACGGCCGGACGTAGCATCGATCATGCGATCGATATTCGGTAAAGGAAAGGAATCTTTAGGACATGCCTTGTTTAAATCGTTATAGTCTATGCACATTCTAAGTTTATTTCCCTTTTTAGGGACTACAACTACATTTGCTAACCATTCGGGATATTTTATCTCCTGAATGGATCCTATATTGAGAGTTTTATTACCTCATCCTTAATGAAAGCATGTTTTACCTCGGACTGGGGCCTTCTCTTTTGTTTCACTGAGCGGAACTTCGGGTCCAAGCTCAGTCGATGCATAGTGATCTCCAGTGGGATCCCTATCATATCTAGGTGGGACCAAGCAAAACAATCCATATTATCTAAAAGGAATTGAACAAGTTTTTTCCTAAGCTTGGGGGTTAACCCCGTGCCCAGGTATACCTTTCGATCGGGTAGATGCTCGATCAGTATGATTTGTTCCAGCTCTTCGACCGTTGACTTCATTGCATCAGAATCATCGGGGATTATGAAGGTTTGAGGTATCATATAATCATTATCCTCGAAAGTTACCTGCTCCTCCGAGCGGGCCGAGGCTGGTAATCGTGGTTGCTAATTGACTTCATTCTTTCCCTTTGACTCAGATCCATTTGTTGATGAAAGCGCCGATATCGGTACTACTTCATCGATTGCAAACTTTTCTTTGGCTGCGGGTTGTCACCATACACCATTTTGATTCCTTCTGATGTTGGGAACTTCAGGACTTGATGAAGTTTCGAGGAAACTGCCCTCATGTTATGAATCCAAGGCCTTCCGAGCAGTGTGTTGTACCTCATGTCACCTTCGATCACATGGAACTTTGTTTCTTGGATAGTCGCGGCCATAATTACTAGCAAAATGATTTCCCCTTTGGTGGTTTCACTTGCCATGTTGAAGCCGTTAAGTACTCGAGCTGCGGGAACAATTTGATCTTGGAGGCCGAGTTGCTCTGCG
Organism: Nicotiana tabacum; assembly: GCF_000715075.1. Classification (NCBI taxonomy): domain Eukaryota; kingdom Viridiplantae; phylum Streptophyta; class Magnoliopsida; order Solanales; family Solanaceae; genus Nicotiana; species Nicotiana tabacum. The sequence continues at coordinate 52,433,880 of NC_134089.1, read as the reverse complement.
ACCTTTGATCGAATAATGTTTGTCGATATACCTGGATCAATCAACACACGTTTAACTTGAATTTTATTCATAAGGATAGATATTACCAATGCGTGGTTGTGAGGTTGTTCGATCCCTTTTGCGTCATCATCGTTGAAAGATAAAGTTTCTTTTGGTATGTAATCCTGAGTTCGATTTCCCTTGTGATTGTCACCTTGATGCGTTTAAATACAGGTCCCTGAGGAATATCGACTCCTCCAACGATCATGTGGATCACATGTTGTGGCTCTTCCTGCGCATTCTGCCTCTTTAAATCTCTATTTTTGAAGTGGTTCGTGGCTCGATCACTTAAGAATTCTCGAAGGTGACCCTCGTTGAATAGACGGGCTACCTTCTCCCTCAACTGTCTGTATCTTCGGTTCTATGACCATGGGTACCATGGTATTTGCATACTTGATTAGGATTCCTTTAAGCTGGATCAGTCTGTAAGGGTCGGGGCCATCTAGTATCCTTGATTCATCCAATGGCTGATACAATACCCGATGCATCGATGCTGAAGTTGTATTTTGACAGTCGTGGTGCTTCCGTGGGCTCGACATGTTTATCAAAGCCACTTTTACTCATGAGCCTTTGGGAGTTCTGTCCTCAATCATTTCTTTGATCACTTCGAATGACATTATGCCCTGGGCTTCTGTTTCGGCAATCTGCACCATATGGTTGATATCGATCTCTGTTCGATCGGGGTTCTCTATTTATGTCCCTTTGGATTCTGCCGACGGGCCTATTTGGGTAGACGGAACCGGAAGGGGTTCCCAATTGATCATCCTCGGCCCTAAACTTTGATTGGTACCGATTATGTACATTGGTCCAAGTCACAACTGGATATTCAATTAAATTCTACTTTAGTTGTCATGATGCTATCGAACTTCGTTCGTTCAAACCTTGAGTAAAAGCTTGAACAGTCCAATCATCTGTGACCGGGGGTAGGTCCATGCGTTCCATCTAGAACCGAGATACAAATTCCCTCAACATTTTGTTGTCCTTTTGTTTCACTTTGAAGAGGTCCGACTTCCTAGTCGCAACCTTTATTGCTCCGGTGTGCGCCTTTACGAAGGAATATGCAAGCAAGGCGAAGGAATTGATGGAATTGGGCAGCAGATTATGGTACCATATCATTTCCCCTTTCGATAAAGTTTCTCTAAACTTTTTCAATAGAATGTATTCAATCTCATCATCTTCTAAGTCGTTCCCTTTTATTGTGCATGTATAAGAAGTGACATGCTCATTAGGGTCGGTGGTTCCATTGTATTTGGGAATATTTGGAATGCAAAATTTTTTCGTGATGGGCTTTGGAGCTGCACTTGGAGGAAAAGGCTTCTGCACGAACTTCTTCGAATCCAAACGCTTTAGTATCGGGGGTTCCCCTGGTATGTCAACCCGGGAGTTATACGTTTCTACTTTTTGTCATTAGCCTCGATTTTCTTTTCACCTGATTCAATCCATTTAGTGAGCTCTTCTAGCATTTTCATAATGTCGGGGGCCAGTCCCTGATTTATTGGCATTTGATTTCTCCGATACAGGTTCGGCTCTATGAACAAATGCTTGTAATGTTTTGAGCTCAATTCTACTTGGTGCTCGATTCTGATTTTGGAGTTGTGCTATCACAGCTTGTTGAGTCTGCAGCATCTCAAATATCATTCGAAGGATAATACCTCCATCTTCACCACTCTATTCATTCTAATAGGCTGCTCGAGCATCTCTGTGGATGTTATTTTCATGGTCAACGCCCAAATTCCCATTAATGGCAATATGGGAGCTGACATCAACTGGGTGTTCGGCCGGAGGTCCATCGGGGGTTGACTGGAGGTACTCTATTTCCCGGGGCGGCTATGTTTTTGTTCTCTTCATGAAGACCAAGGCCGTTGTCTGTGTCAGTGGGTGCTACTTGAGAGTTTGACAAGTTAATTCCTGAAATCAAAGACACTTATAAGAACAAGCATAAAACAGTGTGTGTTACGAGAATTAATAGCATGATATCACTATTATCCTTAGCCCCATGATGGGCGCCAAACTATTTATCCTCAAAATTGGATAACAATTAAACTTATAATGTAGTTTTAAGGACACGTGATTTCACCTAATACCAATTGATAAATGTGAAGATTAGTGATAGAGATTAACAACAAAGTAAAACAAACCAATGTTGAAACAGAATCCAACCCTCGAGTAAGAATTCCCCCGAGCTAATTGATGCCAGAACAAGTAAAAATAAGACAAGCTGATGAACAAGAGAATATAAGCTAAAAGAGTGTATATTGCTTTGATACGCCAGAATGTAAGTGCCTTACAAATGATTGGAACTCCTCTTTATATAGTAGAGGAATTCTAATTATGGAATAACTCTAACTACAGAAGAAAATCCCATGATTAGCTAATTAACCACCCTTGATTTGATCTGTTCCGAGATTTCCTCCACGATCTTTAACCAGTCACGGATATCTCGCCTTTCTATTATTATGCCTTCGATCTTGCTTGATGTCTGTCTCATTCGGTCTCAATCACTATCGGTCTCAATCTTGATAGTTACCTCGAATCTTCAAACTCGGTACCTTGTCCTCGTGCCTCGGTCTGATCTATTATGGGATCAATCTTCGATCCTTCACACCGGTCTCGATAAATCACTAAAACCGAGTGGGCCTGATTTTAACCTTATACAACAATATCAAACCAACAGGTAAACTAATCTCTCCTGGTACATTTGATATGTAATGTGAATTCAATTTAGCATCTGCATTAAACCAAATATAGTAATTAATAAATGATCAAAATGAATAATATATACTGACAGTAGGAAAATTGAGGTTTATAGAAGAACTACAGCTTCTTCTTAAGTGAAATCCTGCCAAATCTCGCATATAGTGTATATGTTTTTGCTGTCTAAATTGGTATGATTATCTCTTCTTGCATTCCTCTTATATTTAGTGTTGCGCTAGTAGGAGAAGATGATTTTCTTGCTTATGTGTACATCTACAGTGCATCATAAACCTTCTTAGTTGTGTTTAACTGATTGTATGTGAAGTTTGTCAAACTTGTGCTGCTGCTTTTTGCATGCCCTTCTAAACAAAGTCACAACGCACAACAATAGACAACTCGAATCCCTCTATACATAATCTTCCATCCTGATGCACCACGTATTAGGGGCTACAGTTCTTAGACAATGACTTCTGACCTTTTCTAGAAAGATGAAAATAGTATTTTGTAAACATCTATGTATACTCTTTTCCTTTCTTTTCTTAGTGTTCTATTTTCCATGCTCATGTTACTTCAAGCGCATATTAACTTCCAGACACTTTCTTTGTCTGATCTATTTAGTATTATGAGCAGATTAAGTGACATGCTTCACTATTATCGTAGTTTCTCTTCCCAACATTGCATGAGCATTGTGTGTTCTTTTTTACTATATGGAACAATTTACATATATGATCATAATTTCAAGCAAGCTTTAACTAGCCTGGAATTGAGGATTGTTATATTTCATCTATTGACATAGTTATTTTATAATTTCAGGTCATACAGTCTGATGTTCGAAAATTTAGCGGGTGAAAGATTTTAATATGACGAAGAGTTTCAGAAATTATTTGAAAATTGTTATTCGTTAAGATTAGTTATATAATGACATTAGCTATTTACTTCAAACAATATAAGTTTATTTTTTAAGGTATTGTGATATTAATATTTTGTATTAATACTTTCTTTTATTTGTTAAGATTTAACAAGATATACTATTACTTTATGAAGTAATATTGATATCTTTTGTTATTTGCATTATTTTTTGGTCGAGTGTAGTAGCTATTATTAATGGTGGCTAAACTTACCATTATAGCTTGTGAATTTTAGCGCCAACTTAACAGGATATACCGGCTATAACGATAAAAGGATAAATTAAGATGTTTATACAGGGATATTGTAGCCATTATATTTCTATTAAAGATGATTTTTACCAGCAATTTAATTGACTTTACTAGCCATTAAAATGGAAGTTAAAGGGGCATACTAATATATTTTAGAAGAGATATTGTTGCCAATCTAATTCTGTCACGACCCCGGTTCGCCCTCCGTGAATCATCGTGATGGCACTTAGTCTTTATGACTAGGTAAGCCTAACAATGCGGAAAATAAACCAATTTGTGGAAGAACCAATAAAAACGAAATGGTGAAATAAGATAGTGTTTAAAAGTGTCGCTCGGCATACACAATAACAACTCTCGAAATCTGAATACATTTCCCAAAACCCGGAATCTCATGATCACAAGCCTTTGAGTGTCTACAAGTATCTAACTCCAGAATATCTAATAGAGGAAAAGAAAATACAGAAGGGCTAGTACTAAAAAGGGGGAGTAGAAAGAGACTCTTCGGTCTACGGACGCGACCGATATACCTCGGAGTCCTTAAAATCGCCTCGTCTCAAGTATGATGAGTCTGAGTGGAGGTACCTAGATCTTCACATGAAAAACATGCACAGAAAGGGTATGAGTACACCACAATGGTACTCAGTAAGTGCCAAGCCTAACCTCGGTCGTGTAGTGATGAGGAAGGTCAGGGCCCTACTGAGATTAAATGAAATATAAGGTGCGACAGTATAAGATAAAGTAGTACAGTTAAAAGATAACAATAAGAATCAATACAGGATAACAAGGATAACTATAACAACAGAACAGTCACCAGGAATACTACTCTTCTCAAAGATAATAACCAGGGATCTCTTAGTATCCCGAGGATCTCTTAGTACCCTCAATACATGCTAGGGATCTCTTGGTATCCCGAGGAACTCTTGGTATCCTCAATATATGCTAGGGATCTCTTGGTATCCCGAGGATCTCTTGGTATCCTCAATATACGTGATAGAGAACTCTCGGTATCCCGTATCTCAACCCAAATCATAAATACGTACAGGGGATCTCCTAGGATGTCGTCCCGTAGCCCCAAAGTAAAACACACAACAACAACACAAGGAATACTCAATTAAGCTAAATTTCGTACCAAGGAAAACAGGTAATTCTAACCTAACATGCTTCACATATACAATTACGGCAGTTTAAACAATAAAGCAATTAAGTAAATTAAACATGCTTTTCTAAGCTAACAGCAGATTTAAATTTCAAGTAGAGTAAGCAGGAAAGGAAAACACAATTAAAGCTACTTAAGTGAAAAGAGGATTTTCAATAATTACCACAAGTACGCACTTGTCACCTCACGTACAAGGCATTTCAATCACCACAATACCAAATCCTAAGGGGAATGTTCCCCACACAAGGTTAGGTAAACCACTTACCGCGAACCAGCTCAAAATCAAGTCGAAACCACGCTCTTGCCACGAGTACTCGACTCCAAATTGCCTAAATCTATTCAATTCAATTGCATAATATAAATAACACTTCAAGTAACTAATTCCACAAAGAAATTCTAAGCTAATACGCGAAATTAGGTAAAATGACCAAAACGCCCATCGAGCCCAAGTCTCGGAATCGGGTGAAATTTATATTTTCAGAAATGTCGTACTCTCATGAGTCTATACATAACAAGAACACTGAAATCGGAGTTTAATTGGCCCCTTAAATACCCATGTTAAGGTCTCTTAATATCAAGCCCTAATTGCCCATTTTTCCCAAATTTTTCACCACTAATTAGGTCTTTAATCACATATAAACGATTGATGAAGTCAACAATATTACCTCCAAGTGATTCCCCTTTGGTTTCCTCAAAAATCACCCTCAAAAGCTTCAATCCCGTTCAAAAATGGTGGAAAAATGAAGAAGGGTTGCGGATGGGCTATTTAAATACTGCCCAAATATTCCTTCTTCGCGAACGAGGAAGGCACCTCGCATTCGTGAAGCACAAATTCACTTGGGTCCAGATTCCTTCATTGCGAACACGATGCCTAGGTCGCCAACGCGATGCAACACCTCCTCCTTCTACGCGAACGCGGGAACAACATCGCGAACACGTAGGTATGAAACCTCCCAGCTTTGCGAACGCGGGAGACTCTTCGCGAATGCGAAACACAAAAACTCCCCCAGCCCCAGCTCCTCTTCGCAAATATGAGACCCTACTCGCAAACGCGAAGAAGGAAACCAGAACTAGGCTGCTGTAGTTTTTCTACAATTCCAACAAGTTCCAAAATGCCCCATTGAGCATCCGAAACACATCCGAGGCCCCCGAGACCTCAACCAAACATGCCAACCAATCCTAAAATATCATTCAAACTTGTTCCAATCTTCGAAACGCTCAAAACAACATCAAAACACCAATTTAGCATCGGATTCAAGCCTAAGAACTTAAAAACTCTCAAAATACGCTTTCGATCAAAATATCTATCAAACCTCGTCCGAATGACATGAAATTTTGCACACACGTCACATTCAACACTACGGAGCTACTCCAACTTCCAGAATTCCATTCCGACTCTCGGATCAAAATCTTACTATCGAACTGGAAACTTAAAAAAATTCAACTTTCGGCATTTCAAGCCTAAATTAGTTACGGACCTCTAAAACACCATCCGAACACGCTCCTAAACCCAAAATCACCCAACGGAGCTAACAAAACTATCAGAATTCCATTCTGAGGCCGTATTCACACTGTTCTGACTATGGTCAAATTTCCAAAACTTAAGCTCTCATTTAGAGACTAAGTGTCCCAAAACTCTCCGAAACTCCCAATAATTCCCCCCGGCAACTCACAACAGCAGAAACAAACACAGGGAAAGCAGTTAATAGGGGATCGGGGCATAAATTCTTAAAACGACCGGTCGGGTCGTTACATCCTCCCACACTTAAACATTCGTTCGTCCTCGAACAAGTATAGAGACATACCTAAAGTAGTGAAAATATGAGGGTAACGGCTGCGCATATCTTTCTCGGTTTCCCAGGTCGCCTCCTCGACCGGCTGACCCCGCCACTAAACCTTTACTGATGCAATGTTCTATGACCTCAGCTTTCTAACTTGCCTGTCCAATATTGCCACTGGCTCCTCAACATAAGATAGATCATTGTCCAACTAGACCGAACTGAAATCCAACACGTGCGATGGATCCCCGTGATACCTCCGGAGCATAGAAACATGAAATATCGGATGAACTCCTGCCAAGCTGGGAGGTAAGGCAAGCTCATAAGCAACCTCCCCAACACACCTCAATATCTCAAAAGGGTCAATAAACCTCGGACTCAACTTCTCCTTCTTCCTAAATCTCATAGCGCCCTTCATAGGCGAAACCCGAAGCAGAACCCGCTCTCCAACTATATAGGAAACATCACGAACCTTCCGGTCCACGTAGCTCTTCTATCTGGACTGGGCTGTACGGAGCCTATCCTGAATCACCTTAACCTTCTCCAAAGCATCCTGAACCAAGTTTGTGCCCAATAATCTGGCCTCACCCGACTCAAACCAACCACCGGGGATCTACACTGCCTACCATATAAAGCCTTGTACGGTGCCATCTGAATGCTGGACTGATAGCTGTTGTTGTAGGCAAACTCCGCAAATGGCAAGAACTGATCCCAAGACCCTCCAAACTCAATCACATACATACGGAGAATATCCTCAAGAATTTGAACAGTGCGCTCGGACTGTCCGTTAGTCTGAGGGTGAAATATTGTACTCAACTCTAGGGGTGTTCATTGGTCAGTACGGTACGGTATTTAGATATTTCGGTTCGGTATTTTCGTTATTCGGTTTCTTAAAATCCTATACCAATACCGTAGCTAATTAAATTCGGTATGGTTTGGTTTTTCTCCTTTCGGTTTCGGTTTATTCGGTTCGGTAACTTCAGTTTATTCGGTTTGAATACTAACTAGTGCATAGAGCCATACACTCTAATATTCTTAATTAAAGTACTCAAAATACAAAACTCAAAATGTTTAGTAAAGAATAAGAAAGTAAAAAATCCATCAAAAAATGTTTGTTAACAAAACTTTTGTCCAAAACTAGCAAATATTGACCCAAATAGAGAAAATTGTATATAAACGAATATTTGATCCTTAGAAATGTCTTGTTACTTGTTTAGAGTTAATTGATGAACTTTGAGAATAAAGAAAAGTAAAATTTTAGATTTTATATATTTATGTTATAATTGATAATGTGTTTTTTGTAATATAATATATATTTTGGTATGGTATAGGTATTTCGGTATTTTTATTTTAAAATACCAAATACCATACCTAATACCAATTTTTTTTAAAACTTAAACAAAATACCATACCAAATACCAAAATTTTTTGTTTCGGTACGGTAATTTGGTATTTACCAAATTATGCCCAGCCCTACTCAACTCCACCCGACTACCCAACTCATGCTGAACGGCCCTCCAGAATCGTGATGTGAACTGAGTACCCCTATCGGAAATGATGAAAACTAGAATACCATGCAGACGAACAATCTCCCGGATATAAATCTCTGCCAACCGCTTCGAAGAATAAATAGTACACACAGGAATGAAGTGCGCGGACTTGGTCAGCTGAACCACAATCACTCAAATAGCATCGAACTTTCTCAAAGTCCGTGGGAGCCCAACTACAAAGTCCATGGTGATCTGCTCCCACTTCCACTCTAGGATCTGTATCTTCTGAAGCAACCCACCCAGTCTTTGGTGCTCATACTTCACCTGCTGACAGTTGAGGCACCGAGCTACAAATCCAACTATATCTTTTTTCATCCGCCTCTACAAATAGTGCTGCCTCAAATCTTGATACATCTTTGCGGAACCCAGATGAATGGAATACCGCGAACTATGGGCCTCCTCTAGAATCAACTCCCAAAGCCCATCAATATTGGGTACACAAATCCGACCCTGCATCCTCAATACTTCGTTATCACCAATGGTCATATCTCTGGCATCACCATGCTGAACCTTCTCCATGAGGACAAGCAAATGAGGGTCATCATAATGACACTCCCTGATACGATCAAATAAGGAAGACCGAGAAACCACGCAAGCTAGAACCCAACTGGGCTCTGAAAGATCCAATCTCACAAATCGGCTGGCTAAGGCCTGAACATCCATCGCCATAGGCCTCTCCGATGCTAGTAAATAAGTCAAACTCCCCAAACTCTCTGCCCGGCGACTCAAGGCATCGGCCACCACATTGACCTTGCCCGAGTGGTACAAAATAGTGATATCATAATCCTTCAACAACTCTAACCAACTCCTCTGGCGCAAGTTTAGATCCTTTTGCTTGAACAGGTGTTGCAAGCTCCGATGATCAGTATAAATCTCACAAGGCACACCGTACAAATAATAATGCCAGATCTTCAGGGCGTGAACAATGGCAGCTAACTCAATGTCGTGGACCGGATAATTCTTCTCGTGAACCTTCAACTACTTGGACACGTAGGCAATCACCCTACCGTCTTTCATCAAAACTGCTCCAAGACCAATCCTCGAGGCATCACAATAAACAGTGCAAGACCCCGAACCTGTAGGCAATATCAAAATTGGTGTTGTAGTCAGAGCCAGAGGCGGATGTAGTGTATAATTTATGGGTTCAATTGAACCCATAACTTTCGACACAGAGTCAAAATTTGTATGTAAAAATTCACTAAAATTACAAAAATAGTAGATATGAACCCATAACTTTAAAAATATAATGGGTTCAATATTAAAAACATTAAAATTAAACCTATATGATTTAAATCCTGGATCCGCCTCTAGTCAGAACTATCTTGAACTTCTCAAAGCTCGCCTCACACTCTTCTGTCTACTGGAACGGAGCACCTTTCTGGGTCAGTCTGGTCATAGGGGCTGCAATCGATGAAAACCCCTCCACAAAAAGATGGTAGTAACCCGCCAAACCAAGAAAACTGTGGATCTCTATAGCTGAGAATGGTCTGGGCCAACTCTGCACTGCCTCTACCTCGATACTATGTGGCCTAAGAATGCCATGGAATCCAACCAAAACTCACATTTCGAGAACTTAGCATACAACTTCTTTTCTCTTAAGGTCTGAAGCATTGTCCTCAAATGTTGCTCATGATCTTCCCGACTCCGAGAATACACCAGAATATCATCAATAAAGACCATGATGAACGAGTCAAGATATGGTCAGAACACACTGTGCATCAAATGCATAAAGGTTGTTAGGGCATTGGTCAGCCCAAATGACATAACAAGGAACTCGTAATGATCATTCTGAGTCCTGAAAGCAATCTTCAGGATATCTGGCTCCCGAATCTTCAACTGATGGAAACCTGAGCGTAATTCAATCTTAGAAAACATTCGTGTGCCCTGAAGCTGGTCAAACAGATCATCAATACGAGGCAAAGGATAACGGTTCTTCATTGTAACTTTGTTCAACTAGTGATAATCAATACACATACGCATAGAACCATCCTTTTTCTTCACAAACAAGACAGGAGCACCCCAAGGTGATACACTGGTTCTAGTAAAACCTTTATCAAGAAATTCATGTAACTGATCCTTCAACTCAAGAGGAGCTATACGATACGGAGGAATAGAAATGGGCTGGGTGCCCGGCAACAGATCAATGCCAAAATCAATATCTCTATCAAGAGGCATGCCCGGAAGATCAGCTGGAAACATATCAGGAAAATCTCGTACTACTGGGACTGAATCAACTGAAGGGGTATCAATACTAACATCTCTCACATAAGCTAAATATGTGTCGCATCCCTTCTCAACCATTCGTTGAGCCTTAAGGAAAGAAATAACTCTACTGGGAGTGTGATCTAAAGTACCCATCCACTCAACACGCGGTATACCTGGCATAGACAGCGTTACGGTTTTGGTGTGACAATCAAGAATAGCATAATGGGGTGACAACCAGTCCATGCCCAAGATAATATCAAAATCTACCATGCTGAGTAACAATAAATTGGCTCTAGTCTCAAAAACACTAAGAGCAACCAAACACGACCGATAAACACGGTCTACAACAAGAGAATCTCCCATAGGAGTAGAAACATAAATAGGGGAACTCAAAAAATCCTAATGTACACCCAAATAAGGAGCAAAATAAGAATACACATAAGAGTAAGTGGAGCCTGGATCGAATAGAACTGATGCATCTCTGTGATAACCAGTATAATATATGTGACGACAGAATCGGAGGCAACAGCCTCGGTACGGGCAGGAAGGGCATGGTATCGGGCCTGGACTCCCCTTCTAGGGCGACCTCTACCTCCTCGACCTCCACCTCTAGCTGGCTGAGCAGGTGGGGTAGCAATTGGAGCTGTAACCATAGCTTGAGAACTCTGCGGGGCACGTTATGGCTGAGAAGTCTATGGAGGCGCACTCCTCCCAAGTCTAGGGCAATCAATCACCACATGGCATGTGTTACCACATTCAAAACAAGCTCTGGGAAGATGTGGCGGCTGTGACTGGCTTGGGCCAGGTCTGCTGGACTGACCTCTAAAAGCACCCCGTGTAGGAGGCGCGCTAGATACCAGAGGTGCATAATAAGGCTCCTGAGGCCTAGGAAGACTTGGAATACCACTGGCTGCTGGAAGACTTGAATGAATAGGGCGACTCATATAACCTCTACCATGACGACATGCAGCTGGGGAACGGGCACCAGAATAATGGCCCGACTCTCGAGACCTCTTGGCATCCCTCTCCTCTCTCTCCCTAGCATGCATACCCTTAATCCTCCTAGAAATGCTCACCACTTGCTAATAAGAAATATCCATCTCCAAATCACGAGCCATGCTAGACCTAATGCTGGGAATAAGCCCCTCAATAAACCGGCAAACCCTCTCGCGAATAGTAGAAACCAAGGCTGGGGCATGTCTAGCCAAATTGGTGTAACGGACAACATACTCCGAGACAGTCATAGCAACCTGGCACAAATACTCAAACTCTATGCACCATGCATCCTTGAGGTTTTGAGGAACAAACTCCCTTAGGAACATATCTGAAAATCGAGTCCAAGTCAGTGAAGTTGCCTCATCCGGACAGTCTAACTCATAGGTGCGCCACCACTCATAGGCGGCTCCACGAAGCTGGAAGGCAGTGAAAGACACCCTACTCGATCCTCATATACCCATAGTGCGGAGGATATGGTGACACTCCTCCAGAAATCACAGGGCATCATCTGAGGCTAACCCACTGAATATAGGAGGATCATACTTCCTGAACCTCTCAAGCCTCTGTTGCTCATCCTCTGAAACTGCTGCCCTGTCCTCGGGCTGACCTGGGGCTACAGGTTGTACAGGAATAATCTCTGGGACCTGATCAATATGCACTCGCTACTCAGGAGTGCGGGTGGTGGGAGTCTGTGCTCCTCCCCCCACCTGAGATATGGCTACAGCAAGGGAAAGCAACCCTGCCTGAGCCAAAGTGGTGTACATGCTCATGAACTGTGCTAGAGGCTCCTGAAGTGCTGGAGTAGTAGTAGCAGTAGGCATGTCATGTGCCTGGACTCCGGCTGGAACTGCTGGTGGTACCTCGGTGGCAGCTCGCGCATGTGCTCTGGCTGTACTATGTGCACTTCCTAGGCCTCTACCCCGGCCTTGGCCTCTAACGGTTGCAGTAGGGGGCGCGGGTGCCTGATCATCTCGGGTAGCACGTGTCCTCACTATCTGTGAGAGAATAGAAACAGAAGTTTAGAATTGTGATATCAAAATCTCACACGACAAGGAAATCAAATGAAGTGGAATTTTCCTAACAGTTATATAGCCTCTCGTAGATAAGTGCAGACGTCTCTGTACCGATCAGCGAGACTCTAAAAAACCGGCTTGTGATCCATGCTCCTATGAACCTAGAGCTCTTATACTAACTTGTCATGACCCCGGTTCACCCTTCGTGAACTATCGTGACGGCACCTAGTCTCTACGACAAATAAGCCTAACAATGTGGAAAATAAACCATTTTGCAAAAGAATTAATAAAAATGAAATAGTGAAATAAGACAGTATTTAAATGTCGCTCGGCATAAATAATAACAACTCTCGAAATCTGAATACATTTCCCAAAAAATCTCATTATCACAAACCTTTGAGTGTCTACAAGTATCTAAATCCAGAATATCTAACAAAGGAAAAGAAAATACAGAAGGGATAGTACTAAAAAGGGGGAGTAGAAAGGGACTCTTCAGTCTGCGGATGCGACAGATATACCTCGGTTTCTCTACAAGTGCCTCGCCTCAAGAGTGATGAGTCTGAGTGGAGGTACCTGGATCTGCACATAAAAAACATGCATAGAAAGGGCATGAGTACACCACAGCGGTACTCAGTAAGTGACAAGCCTAACCTCGATCGGGTAGTGACGAGGAAGGTCAGGCCCCTACTAAGATTAAATCAAATATAAGGTGCGACAGTATAAGATAAAGCAGTACAGTTGAAAGATAACAATAAGAATCAATATAGGATAATAAGGATAACTATAACTTAAACATAAACAGAACAGTCACCATGAATACCACTCTTCTCAAAGATAATAACCAGGGATCTCTTAGTATCCTGAGGATCTCTTAGCACCCTCAATACATGTCAGGGATCTCTTGGTATCCCAAGGATCTCTTAGTATCCTCAATATATGCTAGGGATCTCTTGGTATCCCGAGGATCTCTTGGTATCCTCAATATACATGCTAGGGATCTCTCGATATCCCGCACCTCAACCCAAATCATAAATACGTACAGGAGATCTCCCGGGATGCCGTCCTACAGTCCCAAAGTAAAACACACAGCAACAACACAAGGAATACTCAATTAAGCTAAATTTCGTACCAAGTAAAATGGGTAATTCTAACCTAACATGCTTCACATAATACAATTACGGCAGTTTAAACAATAAAGCAATAAAGTAAATTAAACATGCTTTTCTAAGCTAACAACAGATTTAAATTTCAAGTAGAGTAAGCAGGAAAGGAAAACACAATTAAAGCTACTTAAGTAAAAACAGGATTTTCAACAATTAGCACAAGTACGCACTCTCACCTCATGTACAAGGCATTTCAATTACCACAATACCAAATCCTACAGGGAATGTCCCTCACACAAGGTTAGGCAAGCCACTTACCTCGAACCAGCTCAAAATCAACCCGAAAGCACGCTCTTGCCATGAGTTCTCGACTCCAAGTGGCCCAAATCTATTCGATTCAATTGCATAATGTAAATAATACTTCAAGTAACGGATTCCACAAAAACATTCTAAGCTAATACGCGAAATTAGGTAAAATGACCAAAATGCCCCTCGGGCCCACATCTCGGAATCGGGTGAAATTTATATTTTCAGAAACCCCGTACTCTCACGATTCTATACATAATAAGAACACTGAAATTGGAGTTCAATTGACTCCTCAAATACCCATGTTAAGGTCTCTTAATCTCAAGCCCTAATTACCCATTTTTCCCAAATTTTTCACCACTAATTAGGTCGTTAATCACATATAAACGAGTTATGCAGTCAAAAATTTTACCTCCAAGTGATTCCCCTTTGGTTTCCTTAAAAATCACACTCAAAAGCTTCAATCTCGTTCAAAAATGGTGGAAAAATGAAGAAGAGTCGCGGATGGGCTATGTAAATACTGCCCAGATATTCCTTCTTCGCGAATGCGGAAGGCACCTCGCGTTCGTGAAGCACAAATTCACTTAGTTCCAGATTCCTTCATCGCAAATGCGATTCCCAGGTTGTGAACGCGATGCAACACCTCCTCCTCCTATGCGAACGCGGGAACAACATCGCGAATGCGTAGGTATGAAACCTCCCAGCTTCGCGAATGCGGGAGACTCTTTGCGAACAAGAAGCACAAAAACTCCCCTAGACCCAGCTCCTCTTCGCGAACGCGAGACCCTACTCGCGAACGCGAAGAAGAAAACCAGAACTGGGCTGCTGCAGTTTTTCTGCAATTCCAACAAGTTCCAAAATACCCCTTTGAGCATCCGAAACACACCCGAGGCCCTCGGGTCCTCAACCAAACATGTCAACCAATCCTAAAACATCATTCAAACTTGTTCCAATCTTCGGAACGCTCAAAACAACATCAAAACACCAATTTAGCATCGGATTCAAGCCTAAGAACTTCAAAACTCTCAAAATAAAATTTTGATCACAAAGTCTGTCAAACCTCGTCTGAATGATCTGAAAATTTGCACACACGTCACATTCAACACTATGGAGCTACTCCAATTTCCGTAATTCCATTCCGACCCTCGGATCAAAATCTCACTATCGAATTGGAAACTTCAAAAAATTCAACTTTCATCATTTCAAGCCTAAATTAGCTACGGAGCTCCAAAACACCATCCGAACACGCTCCTAACCTGAAATCACCCAACGGAGCTAACGGAACCATCAAAATTCTATTCTGAGGCCGTATTCACACTGTTCCGACTATGGTCAAATTTCCAAAACTTAAGCTCTCATTTAGTGAATAAGTGTCCCAAAACTCTACTAAACTCCCAATAATTCCCCCCGGCAACTCACAACAGCAGAAACAAACACGAGGAAAGTAGTTAATAGTGGATTGGGGCATAAATTCTTAAAACGACCGGCCAGGTCGTTACAAATTCCCACAAAACAATTACGGCAAAAGATATGGATCCCAAGAACCCCCGAAATCAATAACACAAGCTCGTAACATGTCCTCCAATATCTAAATAGTGCGTTCGGACTGTCTGTCCGTCTGAGTGTGAAATGATGTACTCAACTCAACCTGGGTGCCTAACTCTCACTGCACAGCCCTCCAAAACTGCAATGTAAATTGTGTGTCTCAATCTTAAATGATGGACACCGGCACACCGTGAAGGCAAACAATCTCGCGGATGTAAATCTCAGCCAACCGCTCTGAAGAAATAAGTAGTCCCAATTGGAATGAAGTGCCAGGACTTGGTCAGCTGATCTACAATCAACCAAATAGCATCAAACTTTCTCAAAGTTCGTGGGATCCCGACAATAAAATCCATGGTGATATGCTCTCATTTCCACTCTGAAATCTTCAAGCCTCTGAAGCAATCCACTCAGCCTCTAATGCTCATACTTTACCTGTTAATAGTTAAGGCATCGAGCCACAAACCCCATTATATCATTCTTCATCCTTCTCAACCAATAGTGCTGCCTCAAGTCATGGTTCATCTCCGTAGCACCCGGATGAATGGAATACCGCAAACTGTGGGTCTCCTCAAGAATCAACTCACGTAGCCCATCTATATTAGGCACACATATTGGGCCCTGCATCCTCAACACCCCATTAGTCGAGTCTTCAAATCACATCAAACAACGTCAAAAACACGAATCATACCCCCAATTCAAGCCTATTGAAACTAAGAAATTTCAACTTCAACAAATGACGCCGAAACCTATCAAATCATGTCTGATTGACTCTAAATTTTGCACACAAGTCACAAATGCCACCACGAGCCTACTCTAGCTTCTGGAACTCCAATACGAACCTGATTTCAAAAAGTCCACTCCCGGTCAAACTTTTCAAAAATTTAATTTTCGCCATTTCAAGCCTAATTCCAATACGGACCTCAAAATCACAATCCGGACATGCTCCTAAGTTCAAAATCACCCAACGGAGATAATAGAACCATCAAAACTCTATTCTAGAGTCGTTTACACATAAGTCAACATTCGGTCAACCAATTCAACTTAAGCTTTCAGCCTTGAGACTAAGGCCTCATTTGTTTTTTTTAAGATTAAGATGCTTGAATCTGAATACACATATGAATATCAAGATATGTATTAAGATTAAGACATTTGAATCCGAATACACATCTGAATATATTAAGATGTGTATTAAGATTTGAATACTAAATAATTAAGACTGTTTGATTTTTAACATCTGAATGTATACAATTTATCTTTATTTGAAAATTAATAAACATAGAATTCGAATGAAATACTAACTATTCTAATATTCTATCAATAATATATATAATTTTTTAAAATATGATAGTTGTTGGTGGTGATGGCTAATGGGTGAATGCCGACTAAAGACGGTGGCTGGTGGTAGTTTTGGTTGATGATGGTGGTTCATGTTAGTAGAGCTAGTAGTGATTGGTAATGGTGACGTTTGTGATTGAGGATGGTGGTGGTGGGTGAGGATAGTTAATAATGGGGGTGGTGTAGTAGTTGTGATTGAGGAAGATGGTGGGTGAGTGGTGATAGGTTATAATGATGGGCAGTGCTGGCTGTGGTTGTTGATGTGATATGGTGGTCAGTTGTGGTAGTTGAGGTGGATGAGTGTTGATTGTGGGTGAGAATGATGGTGGTCGGAGTGGTGGGGATAGTGAGTGGTGATGGTCGATAATGGTGGCGGCTATGATTGAGAATGATGGTGGCGTGGTGATGTTGGAGGTGGTGGTGGTGGGGGGTGGTTGAGTATGGTGGTGTGGTAGCATGGTGGTAGTTGATAATGGTAGGTGGTAGTGGTAGTTAATAATGAATATGCGATAGCATCTTAATGAAATTAAGTCTCTGTTATAGATCTTAATCATACAGACCTATTCAGACTCATTAAGTGGTTGTGAAGTAAAAAAAAATAAACACACTTAATGATTAAGATCTGAATAATTAAGATTCAGACTTTAAAAACAAACGCACTTAATGTTTGAGATCTGGAGATCTGAATGATTCAGATCTACATTAAGTGCAAACAAATGAGGCCTAAGTGTCTCAATTCATTCTGAAATCCCTCCGGACCCAAACCGACTAACCCGATAAGTCATATAACAACTATAAAGCATAAAATGAGCAGTAAATGAAAAAACGGGGCTATAACTCTCCAAACGACCGGCCGGATCGTTACATCATAAAAAACCATCTTTGTTAATATTCCATTCATTGAACAAAAACTTTTGAAAAAAATAAACTTAAATCTATGCTTTTGAAGAGATGTATGACATTAAGTTTTATATAAGCAGCAACACAGAATCGGAGTTTCCAAGTTTGTATATGTTTGAGAAAGAAAAAAGAAAAACTCGCAAACTTCCGTTAGTTCAGGACGTTAGGCCAGATATGCATATAGTGCATATATTATATGCGTTATATCTAGATTCTTTTTTTTTTGGGTACACTATTTTGGTCTTTAAGTTGTTTTTTACTTTACTTTGTATCCGTATGGTTCTGAATTTGACCGACCACGACCTGCAGTGAGCACGACAGACGGTCGAGCACCTGCGAGTCGATGCCCAGAAGGGTACTACCTTGTAGTAAGAGAGAGAATAATACGACCTCGGTGATAGAGTAAGCATATTATGGGAAATTGAGAATATTCCTAAAAAGGATCTTTTGTATGTCGTTTGGGGGGGGGGGTCTCTGGAAAATTCACCAACCTTGAATGAAAAAGAATATTTCAAATTCTCTTCTCTATATTACTATCATCCTAGAGTTTATTATCTTCAACTACGATTTACCCCTTTATCATTGATTGATTTGTTCAAAAAGGTTTTAATATCTTTTGAGTCAAACAATTTGGCGCCGTCTGTGGGGATTTCCATAGCTGAAATCATAGTTCACATCTAGGTTCTTGAAAGTGACGATTACTGTTCTTCAAACCTCATAAAAACCAACAATGGCGGAAAAAGAAGCGAGGCTGAAGATGATAGCAGATGTCTCAAACAATCTCCTGAACTCCCTTAACGAAGCTGGTAGAGAAGACATCGAGAATACAATACCAAGAGTTACACCGGAGTGGGAGATTTCACCTACTCCACACGGGGATCTAATGGTCTTGCGTAAAAGGGGAGCCTCAACGTCCACGGTAGGGAAAGCACCACCAGCAGTCAAAAAGCTGCTAGAAGAATGGTTGACAAGTGCTCTGAGCAACATGCTCGAAAAACCCCCCTCAAGGAAATGTCGAAGCTTACCACCTACAGAAATCGCAGCTACCACTAGCGAGCTAAGCACTACACGAACGGGCAACACTCGCCCTGTCACTGATGCAAACGACGATGCACTCATGGCCATCTTAAAGAAAATGGAAGAGATGGAAAACAAGAACAAAACACTTCGTGATCAAATGAAGGAGCATCAGGAAAGGGTTGACAAAATACCAGGCGCCCCCAAGCTATTACCAAAGCGCGATGTGGGCCGATTCGTTGAACAGCCATACAGCGACGGGGCTGCTCCTCATCCTATTCCAAAAACCTTCAAGATGCCGCCATACTTGAAAATATACGACGGGACCATGGACCTGGAGGATCATCTAATCCATTGTTACTGTAGTAAAGGGCAACTATCTGTCAAAGGAACAGGTACCGTCTGTGCTACTAAAAATGTTTGGTGAGACTTTGATAGGGGGAGCATTGACGTGGTACTCCCAGCTACCAGCACGATAATATCTACATTTGAAGAAATGTCAGATAAATTCGCCACCGCTCATGCAGGGGCGAAGAAGGTTGAAGCTAGGGTCAATGATATCTTGGTCGTCAGGCAAACAGCGGGCGAGGGACTTCAGGACTTCCTGGCCCGATTCAACAGAGTAAGGATGAGCCTATCGAACGTGTCAGAAGGGATGGTAGTAGCAGCCTTTCAAAACGGGTTAAACAGGAATGGATCAAAGGTAACCAAAAAACTGCTCAGCGGACTCATGAACTACCCCCTCACCACTACCACCACATGGGAAGAGATCCACAGCGCCTATTGCGCCGAGGTAAGGGCAGATAAGGACGATCTGAACGCCCCGATTCAACGATTAATGTTAGTTCAGACCGAGGCAAGGAGAGATCGATGTAACGATGGGTAAAGGGATCAACCCCAATGTTTCAATCGAGAAATGCATCAGCCCTATGTCCGAACATCTAACCCTCCCTCTCCAAGACATTCGGATGCCATGCTACGACACACCGCACCCCTTCGAAACGAAAGAGGTATGCCTCCACTGTTATCCGGTCATAACTTTTGTGTTTCCCCTTCAGAGATAGTGTACGCATTGGAGAAGCTAGACACGAAGGTGCAGTGGCCGCAAAAAATGAAATCGGACCCAAGCACCAGGAGGTCAAATGTCCTCTATGAATTCTATCAAGAAAGAGAACACAAGACCGAAGATTGCATAGGCTTGCGGCAGGAAGTAGTTAGGATGTTAAACTAGGGGTACCTGAAAGAACTGCTCAGCGATAAAGGGAGGGCCAACTTCGCCAGAGGACGAGATCCATCTCAAGGACCTCCAAAGCCACCGTCGCAAGCACGCACCATACAGATGATCATTGGCGGTGGCGACGACATGGTAATCAACTATGTGAAATTCACCACCACGCATAAACCCAAACGGACGGTCGTCCACGAACGGTATGATGACCTCGAAGACAGTATCATCTTCGATAAGTCAGATGCTGACGGTTTATCTTCCTCTCACTATGATGCTTTGGTTATAACTTTACGCATCGCTGATACAGATGTAAAAAGAATCATGGTAGACGATGGAAGCGGCGCGTGTATTGTTCACCCGCGAGTCCTCATGCAAATGAGGCTTGAGGATAAAATATTATCGCGTTGCATAACACTAACGGGTTTTAATAATGCAGTAGAGCGGACATCCGGAGAAATAGTGTTGCCTATCCTAGCAGGAGGAGTCACATTGGAAACAACATCCCACGTCATGAACCAGGAAACAGCCTATAACGCCATCATAGGGCGACCATGGATACACGCCATGCGAGCCGTTCCCTCAAGCTTCTATCAAGTGATCAAATTTCCCACTCCGTGGGGAATATTCAGCATCCGAGGCGAGCCACGTACTGCCCAAGAATGCTATCGGATCGCCCAAGATTGCACGCATACCAAACAACTGAAAGGAGCAACTGCAGAAGTATAGAAATCAGCCATGTCGGGAACTAGACCCGACCCACAAGCAGAGGCCATCAAAGACCCAGATATCATAGAAGCCTACAAGGCAACTATAGAGGATCTTGACCCCGCCCAATTGGATGATGCTGACAACACAAAAAAGGCTTACATAGGGCACAACCTCTCGGAGCCAGGTAAGTATCGTGAATTTTTAACTAACAATGCCGATTTGTTTGCCTTCTCCCACTCAGATATGCCAGGAATCCCAAAGTACATCGCCACTTATCAACTGAATGTCGACTTCAGAGGCTAGTCACCAAGATGTACCAGGGGCCACGTACCAGAGGCTAGTCACCAAGATGTTCAAAGAGCAGCTCGGCAAGACCATGGAGGTCTATATCGATGATATGCTGGTAAGTCGGCAAAGAAGGAGGATCACATTAGCCATCTGAAAGAAGCCTTCGAAATATTAAGGCAGTACGGGATGAAGTTAAATCCCGAGAAGTGCGCCTTCGGTGTAGCCTCAGGAAAATTCCTTAGCTTCCTTGTATCACAAAAGGGAATCAAAGTCAACCCGGATCAAATCAAAGCCATCGATTCAATACCAGAGGTACTGACCAGCAAAAAACAGGTACAGAAGCTAACGGGTCGAATAGCCGCATTGTCGAGGTTCATTTCACGGTCCTCGGATAGATGCCACAAATTCTTCAATGTGCTAAGAAAAGACCACGGGTTACAATGGAACGAGGAATGTGTTGATGCCTTGAGAAAGCTAAAAGCGTATCTGTCTTTGCCGCCACTACTCATCAAAGCGGACCCGGGTGAGTGTCTGCTTGTGTATTTGGCAGTTTCTAAACCCGCAGTAAGTGCAGTCTTGGTCCACGAAAATAAAGGTACGTAGTCTCCCATTTACTATATCAGCAAAACTTTAATAGATGTCGAGACAAGGTAACCTCACCTTGAAAAGCTAGCTCTGGCACTGGTCGTAGCTTCACGCAAGCTTAGACCATATTTTCAATGTCACCCCATAAAAGTGGTAACGACCTTCCCCTGAGAGGTATCCATACAAACCCGAACTATCAGGTAGACTTGCCAAATGGGCCATAAAATTAAGCGAGCATGACATAACATACCAACCACGAACGGCCAATAAGTCGCAGGTGCTCGCCGAATTCATCGCTGATATCAGCGTGGAGATATTGTCGAGGCAAAACAAGAAGCACTTCGTGCTCCCTCACGTACCGACCTCTTGGTCCTCTACACCGATAGAGCCTCGAATGCCTCAGGATCGAGACTGGGACTCGTCCTCGAGGTCCCTAAGGGCGAAGTAATTCGCCAGTCCATACGTTGCCCCGAGATGACTAACAATGAGACCGAGTACAAGGCTGTGATTATAGGTTTGAAGTTAACCCTCAAATACGGCGCCCGATGACTCGTCCTCCACTGTGACTCTCAACTCATTGTGAATCAAGTTCTTTCCAAATCAAAGAGCAGAGACTACAAAGGTACCAGTCGGAAATCCACAAACTGCTGCCAGAGTTCGATGAATGCCGCCTCGACCAGATACCTAGGGCGCAGAATATTGAAGAAGATGGCCTCACCAAATTAGCTGCAGCCACCAGGAATATCGACAAAGAAATGTGGTCACCCTTCTTCACTCCACAATAGACCATGTCAAGGTACATTCTATAAACCTAACTTGGGACTGGTGTAACCGCTTTGTAGCCTATTTACAGGATGGATCGCTCCCGCAAGACAAAAAAAAGCCAAAAAACTCCAGGTACAGGCAGCCCGATACAGCCTAGTAAACCATGATCTCCACAAGAGAACGTTCGGCAGCCCCCTAGCCAAATATCTTGGACCACATCAAGCAAGGCGAGTACTGGAAGAAGTACATGAAGGGCACTGCGACGCTTACACGGGAAATTGCGCCCTCGTTCAATGTCTCATTCGCACCAGTTACTACTGGCCTACCATGAAAAAAGAAGTCGTGAACTATGTCTGAAGGTGTGAGCAGTGTCAAAAGTATGCCCCTATGATACATCAGGTAGGAGAACTCCTCCATTCCGTCACTTCGCCATGGCCATTCATAAAATGGGGAATGGACATAGTCGGCCCCCTCCCAGCAGGGCGAGGTAAAGTACGCTTCCTAACTGACTACTTCTCTAAATGGGTGGAAGCAGGTGCATACACTCAGATACGTGAGCGGGAGGTCATCGCCTTTATATGGAAAAATACTATATGTCATTTTGGCATCCCTAAGGAAATCAACTGCGACAACGGACCTCAATTCATCGGAAAAAGAACAATTGAGTTCTTTGAAAAGTGGCACATCAAACCGATACTCTCCACGCCATATCACCCAGCCGCCAATGGCCAAGCCGAGCCCTCCAACAAAGTAATACTGAACATATTGAAAAAGAAGCTCGAATAAGCTAAAGGGATATGGCCTGAACTACTACCCGAAGTATGGGCATACCGCACCATGCCAAAATCCAGCACGAGAGAAACGCCATACTCACTGGTCTACGGGACTGACGCAGTTATACCCATCGAGGTCGGGGAGCCCAGTTTGAGATACTTCGAGAACGGAGCAGATAACGACGAAAGTAGGCTACAAGATTTGGATGAAATTGAAGAACGAAGAGACATGGCCTACGTAAGAATGGTAGCCCAGAAGTAGCAAGTAGAAAGATACTACAACAAGAGAGCCAAGGTGCGATCACTCAAAGTGGGCGACTACGTCCTCAAGGCGAAAACACAGGCATCAAAGGATCCAAATGAAGGAAAGTTAGGAACAAACTGGGACGGACCGTATAAAATTGTAGCAGCAACAAACAAAGGAGCGTTCCAACTAGAAACAATGGAGGGAAAACTGCTCCAGAACAACTAGAACATCTCCCACCTCAAGTATTTTCACTTCTAAAAGGTATCACTCAAGTCGTACTCTTTTTCCCTCACCCGGGTTTTGTCCCAATCGGGTTTTCCCAAGGTGGTTTTTGACGAGGCGGCAAGAGAGGCGCCCTATGGGTCGACATGTTCATTACCTCCACCAGTAGATATGATCTCCGGATCGAAGTAATGAAGGGACTACATACAGATAATCTAATCTCCATTGTATGAACGGAATCTGATCTCCATTGTAGGCACGGAATTTAATCTCCATAGCATATGCAGAACCAGATCTCCTTTAATCGACAGATGGCATCTTCCTACGGGAACACGGTCAAATCTCCAAACATGAGTTCGACCTCGTTCGAACTACAACGGGATACTACTTCGACGACAGTTCGAAGCAACATCCCAATGGCCAATACCATCGATAAAACACGAGTTCGACCTCGTTCGAACTACGATGGGATACTACTTCGATGACAGTTCGAAGCAACATCCCAATGGCCAAGGCCATCGACAAAACATGAGTTCGACCTCGTTCGAACTATGATGGGATACTACTTCGACGACAGTTCAAAGCAACATCCCAATGGCCAAGGCCATCGACAAAACATGAGTTCGACCTCGTTCGAACTATGATGGGATACTACTTCGACGATAGTTCGAAGCAACATCCCAATGGCTAAGGACATCAACAAAACACGAGTTCGACCTCGTTCGAACTACGACGGGATACTACCTCGACGACAGTTCGAAGTAACATCCCAATGGCTAAGGCCATCGACAAAACATGAGTTCAACCTTGACGGGATACTACTTCGACGACAGTTTGAAGCAATATCCCAATGTCCAAAGCCATCAACAAAGCACGAGTTTGACCTCGTTCAAACTACGACGGGATACTACTTCGACGACAGTTCGAAGTGCCCCAATGGCCAAGTCTATCGACGAAAATATTGGTTCAACCTCGTTCGAACCACAACGGGATTCTACTTCGACGACAGTTCGAAGCAACATCCCAATGGCCAAGGCCATCGACAAAACATGAGTTCTACCTCGTTCGAACTACGACGGGATACTACTTCGACGACAGTTCGAAGCAACATCCCAATGGACAAGGCCATCGACAAAACATGAGTTCGACCTTATTCGAACTACGACGTGATACTACTTCGACGACAGTTCGAAGCAACATCCCAATGGACAAGGCCATCGACAAAACACGAGTTCGACCTCGTTCGAACTACAATGGGATACTACTTCGATGACAGTTCGAAGTATCCCAATGGCCAAGGTCATCGACGAAAATATCGGTTCAACCTCGTTCGAACCACGACGGGATTCTACTTCGATGACAGTCGAAGCAACATCCCAATAGCCAAGGGTGTCAACATCATATGCAATAAACAAAAGAAAAAACGACAAACAAATAAACCGACGAAAGTAAAGTTTACATTGCAGCAAAATATCATTTACATTTATCCCTACAATCAGGCCCTAGTACGACTCGTGCCAAAAATTCCTAAGTAAAACAAAAATACAAACCAAGACTACGCATCATCCCCAGCGGGTAAGCGTCTTCATACCACAAATTCGAAGCGAGGCGATTCACATCATCAGAATTGATACCTTCCTCGTCAGGAGTGAGGAGGTCGTACCTACATGACTCATGAGCTGCATGCGCTTCAGCGTGCACCGCTTGAACCTCCACCTCCATAGCCCTGCCCTCAACGTGAAAAGCCTTATAAACATCAAGTCGAGCCTCCGCATGGACCCACAACTCATACAAGCGACAAGGCGGGCCCTGGTCAACTGAGGCACGAGATGTAGAAGGCTGATAACGTCGATTGGCCTCCTCCGCCCTCAGCGAAACCATTTGTCCCTGCAATATGGCCAACTCCGCCTCTAGCTCCCTACCCTTCGAGCCCTGCGACTTGACGACCAGAGGCTTCCCTCTCCCCAGTAAGTTCCGACCTGGAAATGCGGAGAACATCCTCTAAGGATACCGACTCAGAAATAGTGGCTGCCAGCTTATTAGTGCTGGCACTCAGCTCGCCCTTGAGCACGTTAATCTTCGCTACCTTAGCGTTCAACCCGGCGGTCAAGTCGGCCACCTTCAGCTGTAAATCGGCATTCTTATCCGTTACCCCTCTGCTCAACTCGAGCTCGTCCTCTTTCGCCTTAAGGAAAGCCTCCAGTTTGCTATTACGGGCGATAGCCCTCACAAGCTCCTTGTCTCTCTCCCTCAGCTCCTCTATCCTACGCTCCAATTGGTCCTCCCGCTGCTTAAGCCCCTCGCGAAACACCTGAAACTCAGGATCCTAATGATAGATGTCAGACATCGTCCGATGTTTAGCACGGTACTGCTGATACTTCGACGACATCTTCTTATAAAGGCACGTCCTTTTCCTTTTACGACGCTCTCTCTCCACCTCTAGGATGAGGGTCTGACAAAAGAGAAGGGCAGAAGTTAGAAAACAAAATGCACAACGCCGACTATCGCACCAACCTCACGACAAAAAAATAAGGAAAGGGAACCTACCTGCAAAGCCATACCAGCGAACTTCTGAAATAACTCCACGTTGCTCATCGCTCTAAGCATCTCGCTTTCAGGAGAGGCACATAGAGGAGAAAGGGCCGACGCAACCTGCTCGCTGTTCAACAGCAAGTTGTAGTTCCCCGGGACTACCACATGACGGTTGGACCCATCCATCCTAACCTCCACATGGGTATGGTGACCCAAAAATTCATTGACGTCCTCCGGGTCGACATCCGAACCCGAGCCGTCACACTCGATACGAGATTCTCCAACATTAGATGATATGCCACCCTCAACGGAGCGCACTGAACCGGATCCTGCGCTAATTCCCTCCACTTGGGGAGACCTCCCCAACAAAATGGCATCAGCCATAAATACGGGCACTGGGGCCGTCCGGGACGCCCAGCTGCTGTCGGCATCTATAGCCACGCCCTTTCCCAGCTCCAACCTCCTCTTTTTCCTCTCTGATGGCTTATCGCTGTTAGAAGATTCATCAACAAGATGTGAGGCCGGTACCGACGAGGCTTCTTCCCTCGTGGCCACAGTTCGAGACGAATCTCCCAATTGAATAAGTTGAGGACGGCCCTCCCGAACAGACTCGCACAAAATAAATCGCGTGCCCGCAGTAGCAGCGGCTTGTCTAAAAGAGGGAACGGGCATTCTCCGTCTAGAAGCTCCCCGACCTGTCGTAACAAAGGGTCGTACTGTTAAGCAGGAACGCATGGCCAACGAGGCAGTAAAAGCAAATATTTACCTGAGGAAACCTTAGGGCCATAACATTGCACGAAGGGGGGCCAAGTCCGAGTTTCCGCTGCATGAGGCAACAGACGGGCCACCAAATCCTTGATATCCACAAAAGGGCAAGGTGGGCAGCCCATAGCTGCAAAACGGCGAGTAAGTTAAAGTTACAATAATTACGGAAGAGAGGGGAACTTAACGAACGACGGCACTTACGATTTCTGTTCCATCGTTCCGGAAATCTGGCGGGGTCAAAAATGACGTGTTCGGTTTTGATGAAGAAATATTTGTGTCAGAACTTACGACTCGCCCGATCATTCGTTCTGACCACTAGTCCTTTCGTACCACGAAGTCTCAAATGCACTATGGTACCCTTGAGGAAGCCGGGCGCGAATAGGTGCAAAAGATGATGAACCGAGACGCTACACTCCGCCAACTCTGCGTACTTAGTTAATAGCAGAAGCACCTTAAGCGTATACGGCGAAAGCTGTGCTGGGCAAACCTGGTAAAAACTACATAATTCTCCCGCCAAGGGGAAGAGAGGAAGGGTGTAGCCGATCACGGTCAACGTAATCCTCCCCCGCCGGAATCATCTCTACATGGGCAAGGATACCGTACTTTATACGGAGGGCATCAAGATGAACCTGCTTTGTCTCAGAAAACACGGGGTTCGGGGTAGGAGGCGGATCTTTGAGGAAATCATTCCGGGACAAGGGATGCCTCGGTAGTAACTCCTCTAGCGTAAGAGGGCTGTCACCTTCTTCTGCCACCACTTCTCCGCTGCCAGAAAGAGGCACTATGGATGACGGGGTGGCTTCAGGAACCTCTTCTCTAGCACGACGAGACCTCGACATAGTTTTGTTTAAAGGAGTAACGACAAAAGGGAGTAAGAAAGAAGAAACTTTCGGCGAAGAATGGAAACAGGAGCAAGAAGGTGTGAGAACAAATGAAGAAGATTGAGAGGCTATCAAGAGGTGAGTAGCTAAAGTTTTTCAAAAATCAAACCCTTCATCTATTTATAGGGTTGGGTGGCGCCAGAATCGAGGCAGTAGGCCTCAAATTAGCGCAAGAATCAAAGCGCCAAACCGTCAGTCCTTACCTTAAAAATCCGCGTAATGATGACGCACGTAAAGCTGACATCACCCCCGGGCAGTGTGTACTCTACAGTGCTTCGCTGAATTTGATAGCCACCTCGCGTTGGCCGCATCGCAACGTTCCTATGGGTCAAATTTCTCCCAAAGAAGGCAGAGTTCGCTCATCAAGGACGCACTGGTCGCAACCCCGACGAGCGGAGGGACTAACTGCATGGGTCTGAATTTGACCGACCACGACCTGCAGTGAGCACGACAGACGGGCCGAGCACCTGCGAGTCGATGCCCAGAAGGGTACGACCTTGTAGTAAGAGAGAGAATAATACGACCTCGGTGGTAGAGTAAGCATATTATGGGACATTGAGAATATTCCTAAAAAAGGATCTTTTGTATGTCGTTTGGGAGGGGGAATTCCTCAATATATAAGAGGAATGAGAGCCTTGTAAAGGGGGCCTTTGGAAAATTCACCAACCTTGAATGAAAAAGAATATTTACAATTCTCTTCTCTCTATTACTATCATCCTAGAGTTTATTATCTTCAGCTACGATTTACCTCTTCATTATTGATTGATTTGTTCAAAAAAAAATTAATATCTTTTGAGTCAAACAGTATGCCTACTCACCTATTTTTCGCTTCGAAGTTAATGAAAATATCCGATCTTGAACTAGCAATTATTGTGATTGCGAGCATTAATACAATTTACTTATTTAGTCCAAATTTGAAGTAAAACCTTAGCTCATTTCACAATATTCACTCCAAGCTAATTTAAAGATCCGATCTGACACTACTAACTAATGTAGTTCTTAAATGTTGTGGACATAACTATTTTTTCCTCCAAGTTAATGAAACGATCCATATTGAACTAATAATTATATGATCGGGAGCATTAATACAATTGCAATTACTTAAGGTTTACATCTTCTACTTATATTAGGACTAATATTTCATCCACATCCCAAAAGGACAAAGTAAATATGAAAACTTAATTTTGTTTATACACGTAGCTTTCCTCAGTTTAGCACATTTTACACGTCTCCGGTCTTTGGTGTTAACCCTTTTGTTTTTTCTTCCTCGTGAAGTTTTTTCTCCTCTTTACTTGTTCAAAGACCCAAGCTTTTTCCCTTATTCTTCTCCTAATACTCAATAAATTACGTCACAGTGGGTCTAAAGGGTGAAAACTTGCTAGATCGTTAATATTTATGATCTGGGTGTCATCAAGATTTGATTTTTCATGTAAATTTGTAGGTTTAGCAGCTGTTAAAGGTTGAATTTTGACTTTTTTTGATCTGGGTCATCTTTATTTTTCTCTATCTGATTGAGGGAAGTGAAGATGAAAGGAAAGTTAGGGTTTTTAGTGTGTATTTTGTGTGTGCTGTGTGGGTCTTGTTTGGGTAGATTTGTGGTGGAGAAGAACAGTTTGAGAGTAACGTCGCCAAGCTCAATCAAAGATGTGTATGAGTGTGCAATTGGGAACTTTGGGGTCCCACAATATGGAGGAACCATGGTTGGTATTGTTATGTACCCAAAAGCTAATCAAAAGTCTTGTAAGAATTTTGCAGATTTTGATATCTCCTTCAAATCTAAGCCTGGTGCCATGCCTGTCTTCCTTCTTGTTGATAGAGGAGGTAAACTTTTCAAATATTTCTCTTTGCCTTCGAATTGGATTGCCACTTAGCGTTAAGTCACCTTGGTGGAGGTATTAGGTACCTGTGTAATTAGTTGAAGTGCGTGCAAGCTGGCCGGACACCACGTTATACAAAATGCCACTTGGTTTTAAGTCTTAACATTCTGCTAAACGGGGTTCCTGCTAATTCAGTCAACAAACTTTGTTTTCTGTTCACATAATAAGAAGAGTAGCATTCATATATATCTTATTATTTTAGCCTTTTTCCACTTGAATTACTCTATCAGATATAGACCATGTTAATAAAACATGACAAATTTTGCGCCTGTGTAAGAAATGCCTTGACCTTTTTTTCTTTCCTGAAAATGCACGAACAGGCAAGCCTAAACCCAAAACGAGCTTTTACTCGGTGATTTGTAGAATTGCAAGCTATTGCTCATAGAAATATAGTTCTCATGATTGTAATGCCTTTTGAAGTGGGCTAAATAATGTAATGCAACTGTGAGGATGGATTCATTTGGCTGCAACTGTGAGGATGGATTTATTTGGCTCTTGTAATAAACAATGAAGGAGTACTATTTATGCATGTTTTCTGTATTTGGCTGATTTTGCTTGTTAACTTATTATACTAGTTTCATGTTGAGATAAATTTAGACAATATATCCACTTACATTAACTTATATGAGTATGTAGTTGTTGTCATCATGGATGATCTGGAAGCTTGTCTAAATTGTGTGCATCTAACACGTTTTTTTTTTTGCTGTTCTTTGTTTGTTCCTGTTCTGGCAGATTGCTATTTCACACTGAAGGCTTGGAATGCTCAGAGAGCTGGAGCAGGCGCTATTCTTGTTGCCGATGACCGTGTTGAACCTTTAATTACCATGGACACGCCTGAGGAAGAGGATGCACAGGCAGATTATTTGCAAAATATAACTATTCCATCGGCTTTAATTAGCAAATCCCTTGGGGATAGCATCAAGAAGGAACTCTCTAGAGGAGAAATGGTTAACATAAACCTCGATTGGAGAGAGGCTCTTCCGCATCCTGATGAGCGAGTGGAGTATGAATTTTGGACCAACAGTAATGATGAGTGTGGCCCCAAGTGTGAAAGCCAGATAGAGTTTGTCAAAAACTTCAAAGGGGCTGCCCAGATACTTGAACAGAAGGGTTATACACAGTTTACTCCCCATTACATAACTTGGTATTGCCCAGAGGCTTTTATTTTGAGCAAGCAATGCAAGTCTCAGTGTATCAATCATGGAAGATACTGTGCTCCAGACCCTGAGCAAGACTTCAGTAAAGGTTATGATGGAAAGGATGTTGTTCTGCAAAACTTAAGGCAGGCTTGTTTTTTCAAGGTTGCCAATGAAAGTGGAAAACCCTGGTTGTGGTGGGATTATGTCACTGACTTTGCAATACGGTGCCCCATGAAAGAGAAGAAATACACGAAAGAATGTGCAGATCAAGTAATCAAGTCACTTGGTAGGTTGGAGTTTCTTTGATTTCATATTTTGGCTGATGTTTTCACTTTATGCACAGCATTCCTTTACTATTGTACATATGGTGTTGATGATGCCATAAGGCTGTTTACTACTGTATTTCCTTTTCACTACTGCTAGTGTTTTGCTTTTCTTTAGCCGAGGGTCTATAGGAAACAGCCTCTCTACCTTCGCAAGGTAGGGGTAAGGTCTGCGTACACACTACCCTCCCCAGATCTCACTTGTGGATTACATTGGGATTGTTGTTGTTTGTGGTTGTTGTTGTTATAATGTGACGGTGCTGGTCATTAGTAACTGTACATTTTGTGGTATTCCTGTCTTCTCATCCTTGTTCATGAGCTCTAAGAACTAGAAGCTGTCGTCATTATTGTCCAATTTTTGTGATCCACCGAAAGATCATAGCTTTGTTGAACTTGGGATCCAAAAATATTTATTATCCTGCTTGAACTTAAATGGATTTGTTTGGCTAAAAATTAAAATATGTGCAGTTGAATCTACCTTCTTTCGTGTATGCTACTTTTGTTTTCGCATTGACGGCTCAATTGACAACAGTCTGAAAGAATTAGCCGTATGATAATGAATAGTCCAATAGCATGTGATAGTTTTTGTTATGCGCTTGTATACTAATGCCTTCAGATTTTAAGTTGGTTCAGCTGTTCAATATGGGCCAAATGAGAGTCCTCCATGTTTTCTCGCTGGAGCTAAGGTCTCTGCTGCACATGGCTAGACGAATACGTGCCTTGTTATGTGGTTCCTGTGCTTTAATCGATTCTCCTTGCTCTTTATGGAAATGTGGAATGATATCTTGAAATTTTCTTTTTATCTCAATGGACTTTGTAGGCTTTGACGTCAAACAGATTGAAAAATGTGTTGGAAATCCTGAAGCAGATACTGACAACCCTGTTCTAAAGGCTGAACAGGATTCACAGGTGTGTGTCTCCTGCAGAAGTGATAGGACAACTCTTCTTTATTTCCTCCTTGACTTATTTGAATTAATTTTCACTTTTTACGTTGCTTCTTTCAGATAGGCAAGGGTGCTCGTGGAGATGTGACTATCTTACCAACTCTGGTTATAAACAATAGACAGTACAGAGGTATACCTCGTTTGATGTAGAGTTAAAGTGTGTTCAACTTAAATAGGAAGATTCTTATTTTGGAGTATTTTTCTTCATCTTAGGTAAGCTGGACAAAGGAGCAGTCCTCAAGGCGATTTGTTCCGGTTTTGAGGAGACAACAGAGCCTGCAATTTGCTTAACTGAAGGTTATTTTCCTCGATCATTTTTTCTTCAGCTTGAAGACTTAATAATTATTTGGTATCAGCTTCGTGCTGCTTGTGGTTTTTCTTTAAGATGGGACAGAAGACTGAAAGAGATGTCTCTCAGTGGTGGGATCTTCCTTAGTTCTTTTTTGCATCTCCAATGGTGTTGAATCAAAGAATGGCGAAAATATAAGTTGTGCTTACCTTCTCAAAAAAAGAAGAAAGTATGAGAAGTGATAGATTATTCTCTTTATAAATTTTTGCAGATCTAGCTTTTGCCTATCCGGCGTATTCCAACTTTTAATTATTCATAAGATAAAAACTGTGTTAGGTACAATTGCTAGGTGAAATTTTGATTATTCCTGAAACAGGTTTTCAGAGCCAGCTAGTCTGTAGTTTATACATTCTTTCAACGAGGTAGTATTCTAAAGATGTTTTTGCTACTTGCTTACAGAAATAGAAACAAATGAATGCTTAGAATCAAATGGTGGGTGCTGGCAGGACAAGGCTGCTAACATTACTGCATGCCGGGTAGAGTTACTAGTCAATGGACTGCTATATGGCAAACATTATTTCACTGAGTTCCAGTTTTATTTGCTGCTTGTTCAATTTCTGATCCATGTGCGAAATTGTGGTGCAGGATACTTTCCGTGGTAGAGTATGTGAATGCCCCATAGTTCAAGGAGTAAAATTTGTTGGTGATGGTTATACTCGCTGCGAAGGTGAGTTTTTCGTCCATTAATTGTCATCATCTTATTACACAACAATTGGTGTTGTTGTGATGCATGCACGTTGCCTTCAGAGACTTAATCTCTAGAGCATGTCGTTTTGACAGCATCTGGAGCATTGCGATGTGAAATAAACAATGGAGGCTGTTGGAAGGGGACTCAAGATGGCAGGGCATATTCTGCTTGCATTGTAAGAGGCTGTATTCCAGCATGATTAGCGTTGCCTTTTGAACTGTCCTTAACTCTTTTCATTCTTTGATGCCATGCCCTAAGCGGCTTCCTTCCTTCTGGTTTTTACTTGAGCAGTGATTCAAAATTTGAGATGTTTTTGTTTGTCGGGTTCATTAGGCATTTATCTCAAATGACTTTCTGTAGACAGAGGCATTATATGTCTTATCCTTGTCTTGTCAGGATGATCACACAAAGGGTTGCAAATGTCCACCAGGATTCAAAGGTGATGGAGTGAACAGTTGTGAAGGTATGTAGGACCTGTTCACTATGTATCAGTTCTCGACATATTTTGTTCTTTGGAGAGCATTTCAGCATTTAATTCTTTGTTTTCCTTGAGTTTGGATTCTGACTCTGTTTAATTTCCCCAAAAATATTTGCACCTTTCTCTTTCTACAAGACCATATCTTTTAACTTCCTGTCTTTAGGAACACATTGATCTGTATATGCCAGAGAGGTTGGAGTCCGAACAGTGTTGCTCTCTCTTTGTACCGACTTTGTTTACCAATAATCTTGTACTTAATAGTTGTTCTTCACTTTTGTCCCTTCAGATATTGATGAATGCAAGGAGAAGCTGGCATGCCAGTGTCCTGAGTGCAAATGCAAGAACACTTGGGGTAGTTTTGATTGCAGTTGCGGCAGCAATTTGTTGTACATGCATGAACATGACACGTGTATAAGTAAGTTGAAGAAGTTGTCAACTTGTTGAAAGTATACTTGTAATGATAGGCATAGGGATTTGTTATATCCTTGGCTTTGACGAAGCTAGTTAATTTTTTAAAATATGATGGTTGGGATATTTGCATGATTTAGCTTCTTTAAATGTAATAGAATTTGACCAACCTCGTGCTAGAAACTTTGATCCACAGCTTCTCAAAGCTGCATGTCCGTCGATCTCCTTTGGGACTAAGTTTGTTGGAAAAATTGCAGGCAAAGATTCCAAGTCAGAGTTCAGTTGGGGCCTTGTTTGGACGATCATCTTGGGTTTGGCTGTTGCAGCGGTTGTAGCATTTGCTGTGTACAAGTACAGGATTCGGGTATGTCTTTGTACCACGTTCTTAATCTCAGTTCACCAAAGACACACAACCGTCACCTGGTGGAAACACAAAACTAAAAGCATTTGAATTGTTATGCTAATGCTAAATAACCAGTTTTACATAGTAATTGACAATGATTTCTTCAGAACTATTGCTGTTAGAAAAGCAATCTGGGAAAATTAAGCCAAATCTCCTTGGATGCTTTTCCTTTTGGATTTTGCATTTGAGTTACCTATTGAAGTTGTTCGATCCTTATTTAATAGAGTGATATATGGCTTATGGGGAGCCAACAAATTCCTTTTACTTTACCATAAGTTCCAGTAAAAGAAATTCCAAGAATCAGATGTGTCACCAAATCCCACCATATTGATAAAGCAAGAAAGTTATTAGCTTTGGGATTAGATATTAGAGTGAAACTCCTTTTGGGTGGATAAGATATCTTTCCTTGATACTTTGTCACAGAGAAAGGTGTTTAAAAAGTGTTTGTTCTGATGTTGTATGTCTCTCCAACCACCATAGTTAGGGCATATTTGTCTCTTCTTTTTCAAGTGGTTTTTTTGCCTTTACTGGAATTAATATGAAATCCATTGCCATGTAGAGATGCATGGCTCGCGGATTCAATACAGTTTTTTACATCTGTTTTCTTGTTCGATGTTGCTTTAACTAAATCGTGGAACCTTGTATATGCAGAGATACATGGACTCAGAGATTCGCGCCATCATGGCACAATATATGCCTTTGGATCAAGGAGAGGGGGCAAATCATGTTTCCCATGGGAACATCTAATGATAGATCATTGCAGTCTCTACTGGGCCAGTTCCTTCCTCTTTTTAGTCAGTCTAAGGTTCTTCTGTGCTTATGCCCAGTTCCTCTAGCACACTTCTCTCTGGTTTAGATGAACAAGTTAGATCTTATTTATGTACATGTATGTCCTAACAGTGCACATAAACCCAATAATAGGGCGGGAAATTTTCCTTGAATTGGATTTGCGCGATGATGTTTTACTTTTAAGAAAATAAGGAAATTGCGCAGCATCTATATTCTGAGAGAGCATTTTGTATTGACACCGCTAATAAAGTGAAATAAGGAACTTTCCTAACTAATGAGGGACAGTAGCCCTTTTTGAGATACTACACAAGTTTCTTCATGTCAATCAATGGCAAGAGAAATAGTTTTTCTTCTTAAAATTACTTTTAAGATTGAACCCTAACCTACTATGAAAAAAATTAATATGGTACCTAGTCCCTATGACGATTTTTATTTTCTTTAATAGAAGAGATATATACACTTTTTAAGCATCCTAAATAAATTTACAGAAATAAAAAATATATTTTGTATGTTGATGATCACTGCATACGTCGTCTATCTGTGTAAAGTTATATTATTGCTATTGGTTGTAATATTTTATTTTACAATTTTCAATTAACTTTTAATGAGATAAGCATATATAAGCAAAAAGGATAAAGATCGAAGAAGGAAACGTATAAAGAGCCAAAAAGCTTGCTGGTAATTAACTACATAAGTTCTACGCCATTGACCCTTGTGTTGCCTACAAAGCTTTTCCGACGGAAAAGAAGACTGCAAAAAGAAAATCTAAAATACCGGAAGAGATTATCATGATGTATTCTCTAAGCTTCTTATCTAGTCTTTTATACATTTCAAGTGTGATATGATCCGACTTCCGAGATAAAATACAACAGCGGAACATGGAACATGAAAATAACAATAATTGAAGCAAAATTAACAATATATTTGGTTTAGATAATCAAAAGTAGTCTGAATAATGAAATATAGAAAAAAATCTAGAACCCTAACTGAACGTCTCACGCAACAACTGGAAAACTGTATGATTGCCTACCGAGATCGACAAATTAGAAACCCTAGATATAAAGAAAGGAGAAGAAGATTACCCTCAAGAACCCAATTCTTGAAAACAGATAATCCAAAATTGAACTCGAACCAAGAGGTTCCAAATCTCTCTCAAGAGTTTTTTATGTGAAAATATACTAAGCAGCTAATGAAATAACCCCTAAGCTATTTTAAATATCTAATGGGTAAAATAGAAAAAGTTCCAAAATTAATTTTCCAAAACAACTCGCCAGGCCAAACAATAACACATAGCTGAACTGTGTCGAATTCTAGAAGCTTATTTGCTTCAGCTCTTCAGGCCCCTCTTGAACCGTAGCCAACGGTTGGTGAAATCGTTTCACACGATTTGGCTTGGGGTTTAGATTCTTCAATTCTCAATACTCCAAACATGTTATTCTTTGCATGAATCTTCCAAGTAACTTTCTTGACATTTTCTAGTCAATTGTTGAAGATCATGTAGCTCCTTAGTGTGCACCCCTCAAGCGTTCTTGAACTTGGAGCGAGTCAACGGTACACTAGATAATTTGGGGTCATCTTCAATATTTTTCGCTCTTCTCGGGCTATCTAGGATCGTATTAATCCTTCCCTCTTGAAAAGGATTTGTCCACGAATCCAGCATATCTGCACCAAAAGGAGATAAGTCAGAAAGATAAAAAGCCCGTTTGGACATACAAAAATTTTCCTTTTTTTAAATTTTTTTTTGAAAACAATGTTTGGTTATCCCATTCTTACCAATTTTTCATTTTTCACTTAAAAATACTTTTTCAATTGAAAATGAGAATTTACTAGTTTTTAATTTTACAAATTTACTCTATATTTTTAAAATTTACTCTATATTTTTAAAATTTACCCATCAGTTTTTCATCTTTGGCAGATATATCTTTGGCGACTGATGGTGGAACATCAGTCCTAGTTGATACTTGAACTCTGCCTACTGGAAGTTTGATTATATGATTATGAGAAATATGTGGCTATGCCTGCTTTTGCACCTTTTGTGTGTGTTAGTAGAATTAGAAAATGTGATATTGATTTTGCATCTTCTGTGTATTGCAGTAAAGCAGAATATGATAACAGTTAAACAATAGCATTTTGATTGTTTATTTCAAGTAGGATAATCAAATTGGGGTGATTTTGATATTTTTTTACAAGTTGTGGGGTATTAAATCATGTTTCATGGTTTTGAAGAAAAAAAAGACATCCAAATATGTTGCAAAAATTATAACCAAACACAACTTCATCTTCAATTCAAATTTTAGTGCAACTCCAAATTTGAAAAAAAAAAAAAAAATTGGAATTCATATCCAGACGCCTACTAAATGTCACACTCAACTTAAATTCACCCGGAAGATCCAACTTGTAAGAATTGTTGCCAATCTTCTCAGGAACTTGGTATGATCAATCTCCACGAGGATGAAACTTAGACTTGTGTTTATCATGAAACCGTTCCTTCCTCCAGTGAACCCAAACCCAATCACCAGGTTTGAAAATAACTTATTTTTTTGCCTTTGTTAGCTCTATTGGTAATATTTTTATATGTCTTCTCCAATTGCAACTGCACATGCTCATAACCATCTTCAATGCTTCAGTCCTGTTCTTACCCTCTACATTCAAAACATCACTTATAGGCAAAGAAATCAAATCCAAAGGTATTAGCGGATTAATGCCATATACAAATTCAAAAGAAGACTTACCCATAGAAAAATGAACAGATTTATCATAAGCAAACTCAATCAACGTTAAGTGCTCCTCCCAAAAAGTGTACTTACCCCTAAGTGCAGCTCGCAACATAATACTCAAAGTCCTATTGACTACCTCAGTCGGCCATCAGTTTGGAGATGACAAATAGTAGAATACAATAGCTTAGTTCCCAACTTAGACCATAAAGTTCTCAAAAATTGGCTAATAGACTTAGTATCCCTATCACTAGCAAGGACCTAGGCACCCATGTATCCTCAACCTCTCTCTTAAATAATATAGCTACATAAGACGCATCATCTTTATTGTGACAATGAATAAAATGTGTCATCTTAGAAAAACGATCTACCACAACAAATATGCAATTATATCCTTGCCTAGTCCTAGTTAAGCCCAAAACAAAATTCGTAGAAATATCTAACCAAGGACCCTAAGGAAGAAGCAATGAAGTATATAAAATCATGTGGATTAACCTTAGACTTAACATGAAGAAACTCGATACATCTACCACAATCTCTACCTACATATCTCCTCATGTGGGGACAATAAAATTTTCAGGCGTTCTAGTATTTTAGAAAATCCAAAATTCCCCACCAATCCACCACTATGTGCCTCTCTAACAAACAATTCCCTCAAAGAATATCTCGGGACACACAATTTTTATTCTTAAACAAACCATCGTCCCTAAGGAATCCCTCAAACATACCCAACTCACACCCTTGTACTTACTACTAAAATCTGGGTCACTATCATATAAATCCTTAATATGCTCAAGTCCCATCAAACTAGCAGTTAACACATTAATCAAAACATATCGTCTAGAAAGTGCATCAACCACAATATTATCTTTATCTTGCTTATAGTGGATAACATGTGGAAAGGTTGCTATAAACTCTACCCACTTAGCATGTCTTCTTTTTAATTTAGACTAACTCTTTAGAAATCTTAGACCCTCATAGTTAGTCCTAATCACAAATTCCTTAGGCCATAAATAATGTTGCCAATTGGCTAAAGCTCTCACAAGGGCATACAACTCCTTATTATAAGTAGAATAATTTAAGGTTGCTCCACTCAATTTCTCACTAAAGTAAGTTATAGGTTTTTGGTCTTGCATAAATGTTGTACCTATACCAACATTAGAAGCATTACACTCAACCTCAAACATCTTACTAAAATCAGGTAGTTATAATGAAGGGGCTTGTGAGCACGTAATTTTTTGTTTACACGACAATTACTCCAAAAGAAATCAAAAAAAAATAATAACAAATGGTTTTGCTGTACAATTTTTGGAATTTACGTGGCATTTTTTGTTAGTTATTTGTGGTTTTGTCCGTGTTTATTTAGTCTTATCAAACAAAATACAAAAATATATGTCGTGTGTAAGCTTAGGATATCGTTCTACTATTAGGAATTAATCAAACCATAATTCGAAAAGGAAAATCATAAAATATGCAGCTGTTATTCTATTTGTCGTCCTTGAGTGATTTTATTTTAATTAAATATTAATGTGTGTGATAGTTGTTTAATATTTGTATAGTTTTGTTTTATAATTTAGGTGGGATTTTTAGAAATTAAAGAAGAAAAAAGAAAGGGGTTTTCGGATTGGGCCAGTTTGAACTAAATAAGAACAGGCCCAAACCAAAATAATTCAGTCCGAATACCCTTTTACCCGGTCCAATTAAGCTGGCCACACGACTGTCCAAACGACGTCGTTGTGTCACCCTCAATTTGGACCGTTAATCTCACTAGATTGACGGTCCAGATCACTCACCCATAACCCCAATACCCGACCCATTACCCGGACCAACCCCGACCCCAATACTAAACCAAACGACACCTTTTGATTAGCTCTTGGATCTTGGCCGTTGATCTTGACTGATCCAATGGTCAGGATCAAAACACACCCCCCCCCCCCCCCTCATCTCTCACCCCGCACCCCAAGCCAGACCCCTCCCTCATCTTCGTCTCCCTCACCAGACCCAAACCCCACGAAACCCTAACCGCCTTAGTCCCCTCCCGTTTGAAACACGGCGGCATCAACGCCGCCGGCCACCATTTTAACACCCTAAGACCACTCAACCACCCTGAATCCAAATCCACCAACCGTTTAGTTCGAATCAATCCCTAGGTTCTCGAATCTTCATTTGAAGATTCGAGCAAAACCTCGATCTACACCAACCTACCCCAGATTCACACTAGACACTCCCCTTGACCTCCCTCGTGACCAAACCAGGCTTGGTTTGGTCCGAATCCAACCAGGACAACCTGAATCCCAAATCTGCCTTAGGAACCCTAGAAGTCCTGAGTCCAATTTTTGTCCGTTTGAACCAGAAGATTAGGGTCTAATGGACCTTAATTGAAGCATTCTCAGTTGAGAACACTTCGATTAAAGTCCGTTAAACCCCAAGAAAGGTCGATTCAAATCCGAGACAGGGCCTTCTGATTTTTCAAGCCTTTAAGGTATTTTTGTTTTCCTTTTCCTTGTCAGTTCATTTTGTTGTTTTGTTATAGTTAAATGTCTGTTCATATGTCCAAATGTTTAGTTGATTTGTTTTGAATTTTTTGTGTCGACTGTTCTGTCCTTGCCCGGACCTCTCATTTGGTCGAATCTCTTTTGCTATTCATTGATGAATGTATGTGTTTGACAGTGTAATCATTTGAAATAAATTTCGATCAATTAATTAGTTCCCAGGGTCATTTCTGGTTTTGACAGTGCAATCTGAACCCTCTGTTCAATACTGTTCGATTCTGATCATTAGCTATTGATTGTATGTGTTGTAATTCGCGTAGTCGATTCAATATATGTCGTCAATTAGTTTCAGCTTCGAATGGTAATAATTTGATTCATGTTATTTGTTTTCTGCTGAAGCTTTGTTTGAATCCAATTAAGAATTGAGTATAGCTGCTTGTTAGTGTGTTCAATTTGAATCAGAAACGTTTAAGGATTGGGTTATAGTTGCATTTCAGGTTTGAGTCTGAATTGATGGCATGTGCACTCTTGGGCAGCATGTGTATTATAGTTTCCTTATTGAATTAGAGCAAATGGGACAGCATGTGTTGTCAGGGCATATACAGGCTGCCCATACTTTTGTTTTAGCTTAATAAAAGAGAAACCACTTTTAGTATTTAAAGATAGGGCTGTCAGGGGGAATCTCATGGGAGGGGACTTTATTTTAATATGTTGAGTGGAAAAACAGCAGGAGAACATGGGAGGGAATTGAGTTTGTTTAACAGGTTGTTTGAATGGGCTGATGCTAGGATAAATAGAGAAGTTTTCCACTGGTTCATATACAGACAGAAGCTTAAAAAAACTGGAAAAGAGAGTAGAGAGTTCAGGGGATTAGTTCTGAAAATCAGCAAAATAGTTCTAAAAATCATAACAGATAGTGAAGAGTTCTGAAAAGAGGGAGGCAAAAACAGTTCTGAAAATCAGAAAGAGAGGTTCCAGAAATCAGGGGAGGAGATAAAAAACAGGAGGGTCTCCATTAGTGAGAGAGGTTTTTAGCCATAAAAACAGTCCTAAAAAGAAAAGAAGGAGTTCAGTTTTGTTGGAAGACAATTCCATTTGGCTTTGGTTCAGTTCAAAGCCCCAGTAGCTGATACTGTTTTTTCTGGTTTGACTCCAATTTGTTGAAACTTCCTATGCAATCTACTGGTCCAACTTTGGTTTGAGTTCAAGTCCATTTTGAGTTTTTGCATGCTATTTGTTGCTGCTTGGTTTTCACAAATCTTTTCGGGTTTCGTTTGAGTTGTTCCTGGTGCATTTGGTTGCTGAAACTACTGTGTTGCTGGTGCTGTTTGTTGTTTATCACTGCTGCTGCATTGCTCACTCCTCTTTTCCTGCTTGTTGTCCAATTTCCAGGTACACATTTTGAATCTCACCTTAATGTAACAGTAACATTGAGTATGAAATGAAAGACGCGAAGAACTCTTCAGTCATTGGGTGTTGTACCCATAGTCTTATAAATTGTCAGTAAATTTGTGCAAATCTTTAGGCTGTAACTCAATAGGAAAATACAGCAGTTAGCTTCGTATCTAATTAAAACCTTAGTTGGTTTAATTATTGCGATTCACAATGGTTGAGTTTGTTTAGGTGAACGTATGATGTAATTATGTAATTTGTAAAATGCACGAGTAATTGGTATAGCAATAACTAGACTTCATCTTTGGTTATATTTTGTACATATGGTATTGTTTCTAATCTTGCCCAATGTAATATAGTTTCTTTTTTTATCATTCGAGCTAACTTTATTAAATCTGATTTCGTTAGGCAGTCTATAGAACCGTGTTCGAATTCCTATTAGTAGCAGCTTCATAATAATTAATTCCACTAATCCAGCTTAAATAAGCTAATTCGAATTCAACTCGAAGAATGTTAGCATGAGTTTAGCATTTTACTAATCTTGTATGTAATTCTCTTCATTAAGTTAGAAGCATGTTATCCCCTGGAATAAGGCGTGAAACCATTCCCCGCCTCAAAGATAATTAATCCGATAATTAATAAGAACCCGGAGTTGGCCAAGTATGTAATCCAATTAGCATGTATTTTCTTTCTTCTATTTTTTAGAGACAAACAAATAGAAAATATAGTCGCTGTAGGTTTATCCTTTCAAAAATGAGACGAGCCTCGCCAAATAACATGCACAAACTACGGGGCCCTCATGAATGTACATATTAAAATACTTAGAATTTGGGATGGACTGTTTAGTGAATTTCACTGCCTTCCCCAAAGATAATAACGCGTTAGACTCTTTAGGCGCGACTTAATTAAATTACATTCTTAAATTCGGGTGCGCATTTATGCGACCCAAATTCAAATCTCAACGGAGTCAAAATGTATCGACAACCGCGGGTGCATTGATTGTGACGTGGTTCGAGATGCATTTTCACGATGTTGCAATTCTATAAAAATAAATGATAATAATAAAAGCGGTTTAAACTTAATAAAAGCACATAAGTCACAACATGTATTTAAATTAGATATTTAGCCATTGTAACAATTTAAGCGACCGTGCTAGAACCACGGGATTCGAGGGTGCCTAACACCTTCCCTCGGGTCAACAGAATTCCTTACTTAGAATTTCTGGTTCGCAGACTTCATTTGGAAAGTCGAAAATTTCCTCGATTCGGGATTCAAGATAAACTGGTGACTTGGGACACCAAAAGCCAAACCTTTCCCAAGTGGCGACTCTGAATTAAATAAATAATCCCATTTCGAATATTGTCACTTAAATTGGAAAAACTCCCTCGCGCTTTTACCCTTCGGGGCGGGCGCGCAAAAAGGAGGTGTGACAGCTCTGGCGACTCTGCTGGGGAATTTTCAACCCAGAACCTCTGGTTCAGGGTTCAAGAATTCGAGCTTAGAATAATTGTTGTATTTGGCTTTAATTATCTGATCTTTATTACATATTTTGGCATAACGTGCTAAATGTTGTCTTTTACCGCTTTGATATTATCTGAACTGTATATAAACTATGCCGAAACCTTTCTCTTCTTACCTCCGGGGAGAAGCTCGCTGGTCGAGACTCCCTATTATGTTAGTGTCAATACCTGAAATAAGAAAGAGGTCGGACAAGTTACAAAGCCGGACGATCTCGCGGGTCCCCGGTACGTAGCCCCCTCCTCGACTCGAGTTGTCCGCTCGGGTACACAGTCTAGAACATATACCCAGGTTATAAACCTAGTATAACGAAACCTCATGCCGGATCCCTAGTAAGAACGCTTATTTGCATCATGTTGCATTTGACGTAGGTGTTACAACCCATATCCACATGTGTTAGGCAACCTGAAATGAAAAGACCATCCTGTGGCATCCCGTTTGTTTGGTGCATTTATTTGCTTCAGTTCTGCATGCTGACCGGCTTCTAAAAAAAACTCTTTAAAAAAATTTATAACAACGTAGGGAGATAATTACTTATTTTTGGGAAAAATAAAATCAATGTCCAAGTAGTGTCAAAACCTCGCCAGAATTTTCTAAAAAAATGAAAACAAAGTTTGTCTTTTAGTTTGATTTATTAAAAAAAACATAAAAAAAAATTCCTTTTAATCACTTTCAAAATCAAAAAGGGTTATTCATTTAAAAGTAAAAAAAAAAGGAAAATTCAAAATTCAAAAAATATATTGTTTCATTTGTAGTATCTCTTTAAAAGATTTTCGAAATTTCAAAAAAAAAAAGTGAAAAGAAGTTGAAAATTCATAAATATTTCCTTAAAAAATAAAATAAATAAAAAATAAAATTAAAAATATATATATATAAAATTCCAGAAAAATAGTTGTTCCTCCTTTTCTTTAAAATATTTTATTCAAAAAAAAGACAAAAAAAGGATTTAGTTTGTGGCCCGAACTACGCCGGTTTGATTTTCGCAGGGTGCGAGATACGTAGGCAACCCTCATCGGGTCCAACCTCCTCTTTTCAAAATAGCCAAAATGTTAGAATTTTAATTTCGTCATGAATGAGTCGGGTGATGCCGTTTCGTCAAGGATAGCCGAATGTTCCCCAAAGGGACGTCGGAAGGCTGACTTTGCACAAACGGCCATTATTGGTCATTTTTATTTTTCTGACCAAATTGCCTAACGGCCTTAGAATCCTCGTCCCCGAGGCTCTGTGAGGCCATGTTCCCCATGTTGTTTTCATTACTACTAAAAGAGTCATAGATAAATCAAGTGATTGTTTTGTCAAAAATAGCCAAATGTTCCCGCAAGGGACGGCGGAAGGCTGATTTTGCATAAAACGGCCACTTTCGGTCGTCTTTTAGAGTTTTTGATCGGTTGACCCTCACAGCCTTAAAATCTTCACCCCCAAAGTGTTGAAAGGCCGTGTTCGAAAATCTGATCTTCTTTTTAGAAAAAATATAGTCAAAATATTTTTGAGTCAAGTCATTTTTGCTTAAAGTCACCTTAATAAATGTGCAGGATGAGCACAATGCAAAATCAACACTTTTCGATAATGACTAAAATCCTTGTCAAGTTACGGCTATGGTGGAATGATCTAGGTGCTGAAGGGCAAGATGAGGT
Organism: Nicotiana tabacum; assembly: GCF_000715075.1. Taxonomy (NCBI): domain Eukaryota; kingdom Viridiplantae; phylum Streptophyta; class Magnoliopsida; order Solanales; family Solanaceae; genus Nicotiana; species Nicotiana tabacum. Next base: position 52,388,944 of record NC_134089.1, on the reverse strand, counting down.
CAAAAAATATCTGAAAGGTCTCACGGGTTTACTAGAAATCCAGCCTCGGGGAGATATCATAAGAGCTTTGGTCACCTACTGGGACCCAGCGCACAATGTTTTCCACTTCTCCGATTTTGAACTCACCCCGACTCTGGAGGAAATGGCTGGGTACATCGGAATTGCCGAACTTCCATTAAGGCAAAGATACCTGGTCGCCCCAAGAGCTGTCACGGTGCATCGATTTCTAGACTCACTAAAAATACCCAGGACGGTCCACAACCCAGATTTGGCCGCCAGTTTTTGTAATCCATGCTTCATATACGACAGGTATGGTCATGTAGGAGGATTCAACAATCTGATTAACAAGCTATGCAGCAAAGGTAGTCGTCAGAAGTGGGATAAGCACAGACGGGTGGCTTTCATGATAACATTTTTGGGCCTTCTGGTATTTCCGAGGAAAGATGGGAATATTGATCTGAAAATATCCGGGGTTGTCAGTACTTTACTCACTCAAAATGACAGTACTCTCGCGCCTATGGTGGTATCCGATATCTTTCGAGCTCTCACAGCCTGCAAAGCCGGGGGGAATTTCTTTGAAGGTTGTAACTTGCTGCTACAAATATGGATGACTGAACATCTCTGCCATCGTTCCGAGCTTTTGAGCCATGGTTCCTCAGAGAAAACTTGCATAGAAGAGTTTTACACGAGAACCAAAGAGATCAGTCTGCCCAAAGGAGCTATGGCATGGACTTCATTCTTTCAAACTCTTACTGCCAGCCAAATACAGTGGACACTGGGATGATTGCCTGTTGATGAGGTCATGTATATGCCAGCAACTAGAACTCATTTCCTACTGATGGGACTTAAGAGCATTCAACCTTACGCGCCCCTGCCGAGTCTTGAGACAACTCGGAAGATACCAGATAGTACCACACGAGGAAGATCTTAGTGCTCAAACAATTGAGATAAGCCCTAACGGACAATTTCCTGAAGCAAGAATCCGCCAGATCTGGAATGAATGTCAATATTTGAAAGCAGATACTTGTGTGCAGGATCGGGCCAAAAGTGAAATGGCGCCAGGTTACCTTGCATGGTACAGAAGAGAACTCAAACTCGAAAGGCCAGTTAAAAGACCCCACATCCTGAATTTTGCTGAGTCATCGCAAAAGCAGTGGGATTGGTTGGCAAAAGAAAGAGGCTATCGTGCCGAAATCAGCAAGTTGAAGCAACAAGTGAAAGGTCTGAAATATGAGCACAACGTGCAAGTTGCTACCGATCTGGGAGAAAAGAACAGGTTGACTCAGGAAAACGAGATGCTCAGGGCCCAGATCAAATAGATGAGGATAGATGCTGATAACCAACAAAGGAGCCGGTCGGATGAACAATTGATAAAAGCTTTAAGGACGGAAATTGGGGAGTGCTGGAGTGAGTCAGAAAATACCATAGCAGGACTCGAGGCACACTGGGCAAGAAGGACAGAAAAACATAACCGGCACCTACGGCAGTTGGAAAGGGATCACGAGCGAACCATTGCCAATCTGAAGGAAAAGGTGGACAGAGCGTTTGAGCAAACCCGAACCCTAGGAGTTGAAAATAGACATTGTCGCAAGCTTTTAGCCCATATGGAAGTAGAAATTCAGTAGTGTAAAAATCAATGCCTCTAGGATTCTCGGGTTATGACAGCCCGTAATGATCAAATAGAGCACTTACTCAAAGAAAAGAGGCAAACCAGGGATAAGATCAGGACCATTGCCCATGCCATCATCAGAAGATGTCTACGGTGTGAAAACATGACCAGCGTTACCGTTCTCTCGGCTGTGATGGTTTATGTCAAGCAGACCATGCATGAGTTGGAACAACTTGAAAGGGATCTCACACCTAGGACCGCGGCGAGGCCGAACGATGCCCCGCGGGCGCCTGTTCTCAGAACCTTAATGTATTCATAGGTCGAGTCTGTCTGTCTTTTGCATCAAGGTGTATTAGTCTGTTGAGTCTGTACTATTTTCAATGCTTGTTATTTTCCTTTTTCAAGAATGTTAGTTTGTAATAGATTGTTCAGTAATAAAATGTGTGCTTCTTTTACACTCATCTGTTTTGAACTACGTAATGATCTGATTCACGCGGCATCGTGATACGTAGGCAATCCTCATCAGATCCGGTCACATTTTTAACTGCAAATATTTAAAACAGTAATAAAAAAAAGAGAAAGAAAGAAAAATGAAAAAAAAAACAATAAAGGGAAGCCTAAAAAGAAGCCGGAATGACGCATGCCTTCGTTGCAAACATGTAGGAATTCACTTAACTGTATAAGTGCATCATGCCCCAACGTGAGATTACCTATCTGTTATTTGTTTCGAACTAACCGTTCGTTTGTCGTTGAGTCTTTCCAGGTTTTAGAAAAGGCGGTTGGTTTGGTGAAGGTTTGGCCTCACATTCATACTTCACGAGGTCGAAAGGGAGTGTTCAGTTACCCGTTGTTAAGTCAAGAGGAGGTACTCACACTTACTTCACAAGATCAAAGGGAAGCATAGAAATGTCTTCAGAAATTCCTTTGCCGACAGTTCCTGTTTCTGAGGAGAGTTCAATCTCGGCCGTCCTCACGCCCGAATTCGCAACTGCGGAGGAAAATAGAATCCTGTGGCTCCGCATGTTGGAAATGTTGGATGACTGGAATAACGGAAAAGAGCCACCAAGTGTTATCCCTGGGTTCCCTGAGTTGTTCTCCAGGACAAGTGGGACTTCCAACGTCCCCATAAGCTATCCGGCTACCCCATTCGGGTACCCAGCCATTTCGGCCTTCTCTGCTGGATCGCCCTCTAATTCTTATCCCCGGATGTCAACAACAGATGTAGCTACGAACATATTCACTGCACCTCCCTGTCCGATCGTGGCACAACCCGCTACACGCAAGCCAAATTTTGACTCATCCTCATTCACATTCCAAGCACCATCTTTCTCACTGGAACCAACTCGGTTCGCCACCAGCACTCATCCTCTACAGCCTCAATACGAGTTTGCACCTGGGCAGGATCAAAACCCCAAAATTGCTGAACAAGATGAGATGGCCAAAAGAATGAGGAGCCTTGAGCAGAGTTTGAAAAACATGCAAGGTTTGAGCGGACAAAAGAGCGTCTCCTATACCGATCTATGCATGTTCCCTCATGTGCACCTACCCGGGGGTTTCAAAACCCCAAAATTTGAGAAGTATGACAGGCACGGCGACCCCATTACTCATCTCAAGAAGTATTGCAACCAGTTGCGGTGAGTCGGCGACAAAGAAGAATTATTAATGGCATACTTCGGGGAAAGTCTGATAGGAAAAGCCTCAGAGTGGTATATGGACCAAGACATATCTCGATGGCATATATGGGATGATCTCGCCAAAGATTTTGTGAGACAATTCCAGTATAACATCGACATTGCACCAGACCGAAATTCTCTGTCAAACTTGAAGAAGAAACCTTCAGAAAGCTTCAGAGAATATGCTATTAAGTGGCGCGAGCAGGCATCGATGGTAAAACCTCCCATGGACGAGATAGAAATGGTCACTACTTTTCTCCAGGCTCAAGAATCAGACTATTTCCAGAATATGATGTCAGCCATGGGAAAGCCTTTCGCGGAAGTAATCAAGATCGGGGAGATGGTAGAGAACAATTTAAAAACGGGTAGAATCTTAAGTCAGGCAGCCATAAGGGAAACCTCCCAAGCCGTCCAAAGCGGGTCTGGAGGAATGGCAAGAGGGAAGAAAAAGGAAGAAACGTCTATGGCAGCATCAGAAGCAAGGGAATATCGTAATCCCAGGCCCCGTTTTCCAGAAAGAACCCCACAACATTACTACCCCCACCAAAATGTGACGTATGCTCCTCAACCCTACATGGTCATGAATACCCAGCCCTATGTCCATCCGCCACAGCAAGCCAATCGAGGCCAAGCTCCACCTCCCAGAAATCAGCCTCTCTACCGCAACCACTATAATCCACAGCCTCCTCAAAATAACTTCTGCCCTCAGGAACCACCTAGAAGACGGGCTTTCACACCCATCGGTGAACCATATTCTACTTTGTTCCCAAAGCTAGTGTCACACCTCCTTTTTGCGCGCCCACCCCGAAGGGTAACTGCGCGAGGGAGTTTTTCCAATTTAAGTGACAATATTCGAAATGGGATTATTTATTTAATTCAGAGTCGCCACTTCGAAAAGGTTTGGCTTTTGGTGTCCCAAGTCACCGGTTTATCTTGAATTCCAAATCGAGGAAATTTTTCGACTTTTCCAAATGAAGTCTGCGAACCAGAAATTCTAAGTAAGGGATTCTGTTGATCCGAGGGAAGGTGTTAGGCACCCTCGAATCCCGTGGTTCTAGCACGGTCGCTCAAATTGTTATAATGGCTAAATATCTGATTTAAATACATGTTGTGACTTATGTGCTTTTATTAAGTTTAAACCGCTTTTATTATTGTCATTTTTATTTTTTATAGGATTGCAACGTCGTGAAAATGCATCTCGAACCACGTCACAATCAATGCACCCGTGGTCGTCGCCACATTTAGACTCCGTTGAGATTCGGATTTGGGTCACATCAATGTGCACCCGAATTTAAGAATGTAATTTAATTAAGTCGCACCTAGAGCAACTAACGTACTGTTATTTTGGGAAGGCCGTAAAATTCGCTAAACGGCCTGTCCCGAATTCTAAGTATTTTAGTATATACATTTAGAGGGCCCCGCAGCTTGTTCATTTTTGTTTGTCGAGGCTCGTCTCAATTTTATTTAAAGGATAAACCTATAGTGACTATATTTTTCTATTACGTTTGTCTCTAAAAAATAAAAGGAAGAGGATACCAAATTTACTTGTTTAAACAACTACATACTAAATCTTTAATATGTTTGCCGAATCCGAATTTTGTTTTATTACGTGATTGGTTGTTTATGAGAGTTACCTCATGACTTGTCTTCAACGAGTGAATACGCTTGTTAATTGGCTAAGGGAGATGGAAAACAAACTAATAACATATACTAAACTTACATTAAACGACCTTCAAATTTAAATTTTAAAACTAGCTTATTTGGGCTTTGATTAATGGAATCGGCTGTTTTATTAGGAAAACTACTACTAATTAAACTCAAAAATGCCTATTAGTTTTCCTCAAAAGTCGTCTCATTATTTCGAAATAGTGAATCTATATCGAAACCCATATCGAGCCTATATCGGAACAAGTAATCTAACAAGGGAGTTGGCGTACATGGCCGAACTGTTAACGTAACCACATGAGAATTTGTTTGGGGTACATTCATCCTGAAGTCAAACGGAATCAAATACAACAGATTTGATAGTTCAGAGGTCTAGACCAAACACATACAGATGCTTGCCATGATTCTATGTTATAATGTCATAACTAAAATAAAACCCAATGGTTATATGCATTAAAACACGTCTGATCTAACAAACAAATGCTATCTAATAGTTCATCTCAAATCAGAATGTATGTTAATTCATACACAGCAATTGCAGTTTGAAGTTAAACAAATGCAGGCCAACTTATCATTTAAACTATGGCTATATTTTGAACATAAGCATCGTGAAGTAAACAACATTCGTTTCTTTATTTCTGCTTCAAAACTTCAAGCTTTAAACAACACATGGTTTCAGAAGTTGTGTACCTGGAAGTGTTTACAGTTGAAGAAGAAGGGAAGTCAGCAGAGTAACAATGGCAACAAATGCAGCAGCAGTAACAGCAGACAACAACAGGACAAATCCCAGAACAAAGTGCAACTATAGCCGATAAAACAAGTAGTAACAACACAAACAACAACACCCAGTGCAGTAGACACAATGCTTCAAGACAAAACCAAGTCCAGGAGAACAAACAATGCTACCCAAACAATAGACTTAGTCGAGACTTGGAAGAAATCAGGATTGATTGAACAGGTTGAACAAATGAAACCCAAACAACAGTAGGAAGAAACAGTTTCTGATTTTTGTATGTTTTTCTCTCTTGTTTATGTGTCTGTATATGCCTCTCTGTGATATCCCTCTCACTATCTCTTTTCTTTCAAAATCCAGTGCCAATTTCCAGTCTCGAAATCTGTCTCTATTTCAGTTCCCAATTTTCAGCCCTCAATGTGTATGCCTTACTTCTCTTATCTCTATTCTGAGAAAATCCAGCCCCCAAGTTAGTCTAAAAATCAGTCCTCTCTCTCCCAAAAATCCCCTCCTTTTCTAATGGAAGTTCTCCTGTTTTATAAGCCTAGCATCAGCCCTTTAACAGCCTGTTAGACAAATCAGAACCCCTCCCATGTGATTTGTTTTCTTTCCACTCAACTACTTAAAATAAGACCCCTCCCATGACATTCCCTGACAGTCCCCTTTCCCATTTTATTAACTAAAAGCAGACATGGGCAGCAGGAATATAACCTGACAGCATATGCTGTCAAACTATTTTAAACTTTAAAAAGGCCTTAATGCACATGTTGTGCACAAATGCACATGCCCTCCATTTGAGACTGTAACTAAACAAAAATGAATCCTCAAATTTCTGATTCAAATACATCGATTATAAGTAGCTAAACTCAATTCCTAATTGATTCAGACAATGCTTAACAAAAACAGATCAAATTGTTATTATTCAAACAGCTGAAACTATTCGACGATACGTATCGAATCGACTATACTAATTATAGCATGTGCAATCGAAAACCATGATCAGACATCTAACAGTATTAAGCACATGATTCGAATTGTACTGACTAAACAAAAAAATTGCACTGGGAATCAATTAATCAATCAAATTTGAACTCAATTAGTTGTGCAACTCAACACATATACATGATCAGTAAAGGGAAGGAAAATTTGATTGAATACAGAGGTCCGGGCAAGGTGGGCAACAAAAGTTGATACAATTCAAAAGCAAAAACTAAACCAGACGTTTGGCCATACAGACAGACCTTTAACACATACATGAACTGGACAAAGAAAAGAAAACAAACTTACCTTAAAGCCCTTGAAAAAAAATCAGAGAAACCAACTCGTGTTTGAATAGACCCTTCTTGGGGTTGGACGGACTTTAATCGAAGTGTTCTCACTGAGAACACTTCGACTAAGGTCCATTAGACCCTAAATACTTTGGCTCAAACGGACACAGACCAGTCACGAGGAACCCTAGGGCTTCTAAAATCAGATCTGGGATTCATGTTTCCCTGGTTAGATTCGGACCAAACCAAGCATGGTTTGGTCACGAGGGAGGTCCGGGGACTGTCTGGTGTGAAACTGGGGTCAATCGGTGTAAGTCAGGTTCCGACTCGAATCTTCAAATGAAGATTCGAGAAGGTGGGAGGGGATTCGAGCTAAGTGGCTGGTGGATTTGGGTTCAGGATGGTGAGGTGCATCTATGGTGTTAAGGTGAGGGCCACCGGCGTTCATGCCGCCGGGTTTTTGGTGAAGGGAAATGGGGGCGGCTAGGGTTCCGGGGTTTGTGGTGAGGACGATGAAAGGTAGGAGGGGTTTGGCTAGGGGGCGTGGGGTAAAGGAATGGGATTATATAGTAAGTGAGTGGTCGATTCCTGGCCGTCGGATGGAGTGAGATGAAGGGTCAGGATCTTTTGGCTGGTAAGGAACGGTGTCTTTTCAACCTAAAGGGGGTTGGGTCGGTCCGGGTGGAATGGGTCGGGTTTGTTCGTGGGTATGGGGAATGCGATCTTGGCCGTTGATCATTCTAAGATCAACGGCCCAGATCAGACCAGATCCAAACGACGTCGTTTGGACGCTCTTGAGGTCAGCTTGTCTGGACCGGGGCAAGCACATGCTTTGGGCTCGATTTGGGCCTCGGATTTTGAATGGGAACCAGCCCAAACCTGATTTCAGGCCAATTTTGCACTCTTTTTCTTTTATTTTTCATTTTTAAAACAAAAACCTAATTAAACAAAATTAAACTCCATTAATTAAACACTTAATACAATTATTCACGCATATTAAAATGTTAAAAGTAGGTAAAATTAAACAAGGCAACAATCAGGACAAAATGCATATTTTATGATTTTCCATTTAATAACCGGATTAAGGTTCAAACTACGCATGACAACATTTTTTGTATTTTGTTTTAATAAAAATAAAATGGGCAAAAATCATAAATAATTAACAACATACCACGTAAAAATCCAAAAATTTTACAGCAAGACCAATTGCTATTATTTTTGTTTCTTTTGGAGTGATTGTCGCGTAAAACAAAAATCACGTGCTCACAGCTGCCCCTCTTTGTTCGGAAACACGAAAAGTTTTCGTGCAAAGATAAAGTGAGCAGATATGAGCGATTTTTGCCTATTGGACTACTCCGTGTGAAGCATGTTTTGAAAGATCTGACCGAATCTTTGCTTCAAAGATTTCCTACATATCCTGGGCTAAACAGGAATCAGGTCAAGGTAGTTCGGGAAGCTTTGGTAGCTGGGACTACCATGGGACTGCAATTCTTGCCGTTACTGCTGTTGCCGCTGCTGTTGCTGCTTACCGACTCCCTTATTACAAACAAAGTGAAATTGAAACTGTACTAACTACGTATGCATGTCAACCGCTAGTTACAAGATTACTATCTATAATCCTTTGGCGACTTGATCTTGGGTCTTAGCTGATTCTGCTTGTAGACTCCGATCTGAATCTTGATGCTTGCAAGTTTTAGGCGCCTATTTATTTCTGCGACACTGAGTAAGACGGGGTTGGTAGAACTCGGGACCTTGTCAAACCTTTGAACGATCCGCCCTTCGCCTTTCCGAATATCTCGGCACATCTTCTTTTTGTCTTTTTCTTCTTTTATTCTGAGTTGAGACTCATCTTGTGGGTCGTCTCCATCCATGTGTCTCGAGGTCAGACCTGCGGGGAAAAACAAACGAACGAAATTTTCTGCCCCAGTTCTAATAGGAAAATTTCGTGAGTTAGTTGCCGGGAAGTTTACAAAGTTGATGAAGGGATTGGACCACAAAATGCAACTTCGGGATTGGATCCCTAATATTGCCATAAGGTAAAAATGCTCAGTTCAGGGTCGGAGCCCTAATACTGACTAGCTGGGGAGAAGTTCAGTTTAGAGTTGAAACCCTAATACTGACTAACTGGGGAAAAGTTCAGTTCAGGGTTTAAAATCCAAATGTTGGCTAAAGGAAAAGTTCAGTTTAGGGTTTAAAACCCTAATACTGACTGGATGGAAAAAGTTTAGTTTAGGGTTTAAAATCCTAATGCTGACTAAATAGAAAAGTTCAGTTTAGGGTTTATAACCCTAATGCTGACTGAATGGAAAAGTTCAGTTTAGGGTTTAAAACCCTAATCCTGACTAGATGGAAGAGTTCAGTTTAGGGTTTAAAACCCTAATGCTGACTAAAGGGAAGAGTTCAATTTAGGGTTTAAAACCCTAATGCTTACTGAATGGAAAAGTTCAGTTTATGGTTTAAAACCCTAATGCTGACTGAATGGAAAAAGTTCAGTTTAGGTTTTAAAACCCTAATACTGACTGAATGGAAAAGAGTTCAGTTTAGGGTTTAAAACCCTAATGCTGACTGAATAGAAAAGTTCAGTTTAGGGTTTAAAATCCTAATGCTGACTGAATGGAAGAGTTCAGTTTAGGGTTTAAAACCCTAATGCTGACTAAAGGGAAGAGTTCAGTTTAGGGTTTAAAACCCTAATGTTGACTGAATGGAAAAGAGTTCAGTTTAGGGTTTTAAAACCCTAATGCTGATTAAATGGAAAAGTTCAGTTTAGGGTTTAAAACCGTAAGGCTGACTAAAGGAAAAGTGTTCAGTTTAGGGTTTAAAACCCTAATGCTGACCGAATGGAAAAAGTTCAGTTTAAGGTTTAAAACCCTAATGCTGACTGAATGGAAAAAAGTTCAGTTTAGGGTTTAAAACCCTAATGCTGACTCTGACTACAGGAAAAGTTCAGTTTAGGGTTTAAAACCCTAATGCTGACTGAATGAAAAAGAGTTCAGTTTAGGGTTTAAAACCCTAATGCTGCCTAAATAGAAAAGTTCAGTTTAGGGTTTAACACCCTAATGCTGACTCTGACTACAGGAAAAGTTCAGTTTAGGGTTTAAAACCCTAATGCTGACTGAATGGAAAAGAGTTCAGTTTAGGGTTTAAAACCCTAATGCTGACTAAATGGAAAAGTTCAGTTTAGAGTTTAACACCCTAATGCTGACTCTGACTACAGGAAAAAGTTCAGTTTAGGGTTTAAAACCCTAATGCTGACTCTGACTACAGGAAAAAGTTCAGTTTAGGGTTTAAAACCCTAATGCTGACTGAATGGAAAAGAGTTCAGTTTAGGGTTTAAAACCCTAATGCTGACTGAAGGAAAGAGTTCAGTTCAGGGTTTAAAACCCTAATGCTGACTAAAGCAAAGAGTTCAGTTTAGGGTTTAAAACTCTAATGCGAACTAAAGCAAAGAGTTCAGTTTAGAGTTTGAAACCCTAATGCTGACTAAAGCAAAGAGTTCAGTTTAGGGTTTAAAACCCTAATGCTGACTGGCTGGGGACAAAGTTCGAGGATACTAACTGACCTCTTTTTTTGAATTTTCTTGTTTTAGTAGAAGATAAAAGGGAATCTCGTGGAAACTTACCTTTCGAGTGAATTCCTTATTGCCAAACTGTTTCTTGTACCCATGTACCTTCTTCTTTGGGTGACACCTGCCTCTTGCACGGTTGTCTTGGATTATGCTTGTTTCAACTTTTCAGACAAAGAACAATTGTTAGTTCGGAAATGGCGGTTGGTTCGGTGACCTTGATCGTTCCAGTTGCTTTGTTGCGTCCTTATTTCTGTTGCGAAGTCCTGCCATTGATTGGATTCAAATGGCGAAACCCTTTTAGACTGCTCAGGCTTGTATTTCCAGATTCTGTGATGATTTGCCTCGTAAGGCTCTTTTATTTTATTTTTATTTTTTTTTGTGTCCCGTTTTGCTTGGGAATTCTCAATGGGGATTTTATTGGGGATACTCTATGGGGATTTGTACAAGGCGGACTTGTCGGGGATTTGTTGCAAAGCGGACTTGCCGGGATTTGTTGGGAAAGCTCGCTGGGGAATTTTTACAAAGGGAGGCTCTGTGGGGATTTGTACAAAGCGGACTGTTCTGTGGGGGATTTGTACAAGGCGGACTTGCTGGGGAAATTTTTTTTTTTTTTTTTTGAAATGCAGTCAAACATCATGATCCATCGGGTTTGGACAAACGTACCAACGAAACGGGGCATTTCCTTTGCGAAACGGAATTCCGTGAAACCAAACCTGCCACCTGTCCTTTTCGGTATATATGGAGACTTATGGTTAAAAATGAAAGGGATTTGAAGAAAAACAAAGAAAGGAGAAAGCAAACTTCAGAAAAGAAGTGTCCCTTTCGGGACGAAAAAGACTTATCTGAGGAAAACAATGCTGACTTTAAATGGACATGACATGCTCTTTGGACTGGACGCCTGACCTTCAATGAACTTGCATTTCCTCCCGAACCAAAATGGGTTTGTGTTTCAAACCGGTGGAACTTTGCTGAGACTTCCTAGGGTGGAGTCATCTTTTCGGCCAACAGCGCCCTTTGCGGGTTTTCGCTAGTTGACCTCTCTCGTTTCTCTCCTTGCTGTCACTTGATAGCACTCTTTACGAGTTTTTACTACACAAACTCTCTCATTTTGGTTTCTCTACTCCCGTCGCCTTGCGGTGCCCGGAGGTTTTCATCGACGAGACTCTCTCATTTTAATTCTCTCAATTTACAGTGTACCGGTCTTCATTTGTGACGCTTTTTGGCTCCCCGCTACCTTTGGTAATTGATCTGAAGGGTTGTGCTTGGTAAAGAGAGGTAGATGATACTAACTTCTAAACCGCTTGACGTGCCCTGGTTTCAATTTCAGGGTAAATGGGATTTTATTGTTGGTGTGACTGAACCTCAGGGAGAGGCTGCCTACGTATCCTTTCGGAATCAAGTCAAACGTAGCTCAGGCCTCGAACAATGTTTTTTTTTTTTTTGTAACCGGCTCAAAGGCTTGTAGAGAGAGTTGATAGTGGGAATAAAACCTTCAGCATTTCAAATGTGTCAGGACTGCTGGGGCGTCACTCAGACATAGTATCTTTTGACTGCGTCTGCATTTACCGCTGTTTCGGGGTCATTTCCTTCAATATCACCCAGGTACAAAGCTCCTCTTGGCAATATCTTCCTGATGATGTATGGGCCTTTCCAGTTTGGGGCAAATTTCCCTTTTGCTTCCTGGTGATGTGGCAGAATACGCCTCAGTACCAGTTGTCCTACTTCGAAATTCCTGGGTCGGACTTTCTTGTTGTAAGCGCGGGCCATTCTTCGTTGGTACAACTGTCCGTGACAAACCGCGGCCATTCATTTTTCATCAATCAAAGTCAACTGCTCCAATCGAGTCTTAACCCATTCGCTGTCCTCGATTTATGCTTCAACAATGGTTCGAAGCGAAGGGATTTCTACTTCCGCTGGTATCACAGCCTCGGTCCCATAAACCAAAAGATAAGGAGTTGCTCCTACTGATGTGCGTACCGTAGTGCGATACCCCAACAATGCAAATGGTAACTGCTCATGCCACTGTCGGGAACTCTGGATCGTTTTCCTCAAAATCTTCTTGATGTTTTTGTTTGCCGCTTCTACAGCGCCATTGGCCTTTGGCCGATAAGGAGTAGAATTCCTATGCGTTATTTTGAATTGCTCGCATACATCTCCCATCAAGTGACTGTTCAAGTTTGCTGCGTTATCTGTAATGATAGTCGCAGGGATACCGAAACGATAGATAAGATTTGAGTGTACAAAATCCACTATAGCTTTTTTAGTGACCGACTTGAGAGTGACAGCCTCTACCCATTTTGTGAAGTAGTCGATGGCAACCAGTATAAATATGTGTCCATTTGAAGCCTTTGGCTCGATTGGTCCAATGACGTCCATGCCCCAAGCGACAAATGGCCAAGGTGCAGACGTGGGATGCAGTTCCGTGGGAGGTGCATGAATCAAATCACCATGCACCTGACACTGATGACACTTCCGAACGAAGCTAAAGCAGTCCTTTTCCATGGTCATCCAGTAATAACCTGCTCGAAGGATTTTCTTCGCTAAGACATACCCATTCATGTGAGGTCCGCACACACCTGCGTGTACTTCGTGCATGATCTTTCTCGCCTCCTCGGCGTCGACACATCTTAGTAGGTTGAGGTCTGGGGCCCTCTTGTACAACAATTCACCGCTTAGAAAGAAACCACTTGCATGCTGCCTAATGGTTCTCTTTTGATCTCCAGTAGCATGCTCGGGGTATTCTTGCGTCTTCATGAACCTCTTGATGTCATGGTACCAAGGTTGCGTATTTGATCCCGCCTCGATTACATTGCAGTAACCGTGTCTTTCCCTGATTTGGATTTCCAAAGGATCGACGTGGGCGTTGCCCGGGTAGGGTAGCATTGAAGCCAGAGTAGCAAGTGCATCCGCCAGTTCATTGTGACACCTCGGGATATACCTGAACTCTATTGATTTAAAACGCTTGCCGAGGTCCTCCACGTGCTGTCGGTAAGGGATAAGTTTGACATCCCGAGTTTCCCATTCACCTTGGGCTTGCCGGATAATCAGGTCAGAATCTCCCATAATTAGTAAGTCTTCGACATCCTGATCGATCGCCATATGCATGCCCATAATGCAGGCTTCATACTCAGCCGTATTGTTTGTGCAAAAGAAACGCAGTCTAGCTGTGGCGGGATAATGCTGACCAGAAGGCGAAATCAAAATTGCCCCGATCCCTACACCTTTGGCATTCATGGCTCCATCAAAGAACATCTTCCAAACATGAGCGTCCTCCGAGACCACTTCTACGGTGTTTACTTCTTCATCTGGAAAGTAGGTACTCAATGGCTGGTATTCCTCATCGACCGAATTTTCGGCCAAGTGATCTGCTAGCGCCTGGGCTTTCATTGTCGTGTGAGTAACATAGACTATGTCGAATTCAGTAAGCAAGATTTGCCACTTAGCCAGTCTTCCAGTAGGCATTGGTTTCTGAACTATATACTTCAAAGGATCCATCCTGCTTATGAGGAAGGTAGTGTGAGTTTGAAGATAATGTCTCAGTTTTTGAGCAACCCATGTCAAAGCGCCACACGTTCTTTCCAACAGAGTATACTTGGCCTCGTAGCCGGTGAATTTCTTGCTCAAATAGTAGATCGCTTGTTCTTTCTTTCCGGTTATGTCATGTGGCCCGAGGACGCAACCGAAAGAGTTTTCCAAGACTGTCAGATACAAGAACAGCGGTCTCCCTGGCTCTAGAGGGACCAAAACTGGGGGATTCGAAAGGTATTCTTTAACTTTATCAAAGGCTTCTTGACACTCAGCCGTCCATTTGATCGCCGCATCTTTCCTTAACAGCTTGAATATGGGCTCACACGTGCTTGTCAGCTGGGCAATAAATCGACTGATATAGTTTAATCTGCCCAACAGACTCATCATGTCTTTCTTCGTTCTTGGGGGAGGTAGATCCCTGATAGATTTTATCTTTGTTGGATCTAATTCGATACCTCTCCTGCTCACTTTAAAGCCCAAAAGCTTGCCCGATGGAACTCCGAAAGCACATTTGGTTGGGTTCAGCTTCAAGTCATACTTCCTCAGTCTCTCGAAGAACTTCCTCAAGTCTTGGATGTGATTATCCTGCGTCCTGGACTTGACTATCACGTCGTCCACGTACACCTCTATTTCCTGATGCATCATGTCATGAAAAATGGCAGGCATGGCCCTCATGTAAGTAGCCCCAGCATTCTTCAGACCAAATGGTATGACCCGATAACAGTAGGTGCCCCAAGGCGTGGTGAAGGCAGTTTTCTCGGCGTCCTCTTCATCCATCAATACCTGATGATACCCAGCGTAACAATCTACGAAAGACTGTATTTCGTGTTTGGCGCAATTATCAACGAGGATGTGGATGTTGGGCAGTGGGAAATTATCTTTGGGACTTGCTCTATTCAAATTTTGGTAATCTACACATACCCGAGTTTTCCCGTCCTTTTTTGGTACTGGAACCACATTTGCCAACCATGTTGTATACTGGACTACCCGAATCACTCCCGTTTTCAGTTGTTTGGTGATCTCCTCTTTAATCTTGTCACTGACCTCAGTTTTGAACTTTCGTTGCTTTTGTTGAACTGGAGGACAATCAGGATGAATTGGCAATTTATGAACCACTAGATCAACACCTAATCCCGGCATGTCATCGTATGACCAAGCAAACACGTCTTTAAATTCAAAAAGAAGTTGAATTATCGCGTCTCGCGTTTTCTTGTCCGTGTGAATGCTTATTTTGGTCTCCCGGATTTCTTCAGGAGTTCCTAAATTAACCGGTTCGGTGTCATTCAGATTTGGCTTAGGTTTATTCTCAAAATGTTCCAACTCTTGATTTATTTCCCTAAAAGCTTCTTCTTCATCATATTCTGGTTCTGGGTTCATTAATTCACAGTTAAATAGCTCGTTGTGATCTAGGCGTGAAGTCCGCAAGCATGTCATATTTAAAGCCACATTATTATAACTGAAAGGAAAGATAAAAGGAAAAATAACAAAAAATCAGAACAAAAGAAAAAATGGGAAAGCAATGATGATTTTTTTTTTCTTTGGGAAGTTGGAAGACAACAATGTTTACAACTTAGGAATTCAAAACAACAATTGAAAGGAAGAAAACGTTCAAGTTATGTCCTGGAGATAACTTGTGACACAGGAAAGGTGGCAGGACAGGTCTACCCGGACTTCCGTCTAGTCGGGAATGGCGTGGCCTCCCAGTTTCGAAGTTTGGCGTTCGGCCCCACGTACAGCATCTCAGCAGTTCTTGTGCCTTCACCTGGTTGAACCATGTGAGTCTCGTAGAGCATTTCTCTCATTGCCCCACATATCTCCTCGATTTCCTCAGCCGTGAAGATCGCATCGTCTTCTTCTTCGGTGTACCTTGGCCTGATGAAAGTTTCATATAAATTCGGCAATGGTCGAGGTAATTTCCAACCCTCATTTTTCCTTTTCTTTGCCCACTCTTCATCTCCTGGAGTGGGTTTGAAACCTAGTCCAAAAGGTTTCTTGGTGGTCAGCAAGGTGATGGGTTCTGTTATTCCCTGCAGGGTTCGTCCAAGCCCTTTCCCTGGCCTAAATTCGTGCCGGATAATCTCTTTGGCCACCATAATCGAGGCGTTAGACAAGAAAGGCTGGGGGCAAGGTATTCCATCTTCATGCTGCTCTGCTAGTACAATCTCGAAAGCTTGATAGACTATATGTTCGCTCCCTTCTCTTGGTTCAAGATATGGGATGGATGGGTCCCGATAAATAGCATGCTTGTCTTCTCCATGGACCACGATCTCTCGGTCTTCGTACTCAAACTTCACCATCTGGTGAAGAGTGGAAGGCACAGCTCCTGCCGCATGGATCCAGGGTCTGCCGAGGAGAAAATTGTAGGATGTATCCATGTCGAGCACCTGGAAGGTTACTTCAAACTCGACTGGTCCTATGACCAACAACAGGTCTATTTCCCCCATGGTATCTCTCTTGATGCCATCGAAAGCCCTTACGCAGATATTATTGGGTCGGATTCTTCCGGTCCCAATTTCCATTCTTTGTAGCGTGGAGAGCGGGCAAATGTCAACACCTGAACCTCCGTACAACATCACTCTCTTGACATAGTAGTCTTCGCATTTAACTGTTAGATGCAAGGCTTTGTTGTGAGCTGCTCCCTCTGGAGGTAAGTCATTCTTGCTGAAAGAGATCTGGTTAATGGCGAAGAACCTCTCCGTCATCCATTCCAGTTGTTCAACTGAGGTTTCAACTGGTACGTATGCTTCATTCAAGGTCTTGAGCAAGATCTTTTGGTGCTCGGCCGACCTCATCAATAGCGATAGCATGGACATTTGCTCGGGGCATTGGCGTAGTTGGTCTACCACTTCGTAGTCTGGCATTTTCATTTGTTGGAAGAAAACTTCTGCTTCTTCAACGCTTACAGGCTTCTTTGGTGGGAAGCGTCTCCGTGTGGCGTTGTTCAGCTCTTGGGTGTTTGAATACCTTCCAATGAGAGTACTTTCTGGAAGTTCCCCTGTGACTTCTTTACCTTTGTATGTTACCAACGTCCTCTGATAGTTCCACGGTACTGTGGACGGGTTTGTCATTGGCTTTTGTGGCACGCGTCCGATAACCACTGGCTCATTCAGCCGAGGTGGTTGAATCGTCCCCCGGACCACATAGGCCCCTTTTGGTACGTACATAGGTTTTGCCTTTTGACTTCGAAGTTCTGCGGCTTCTCTGCTCGACCTCGTGGGATGTAAAGAACTCCATCCTTTACCGGTACCGCTTTCTTCTCCACCTTCTTTTCTGGCGCGCGCTTCGCAGTATTGGCCTTTTCCCCTTTTTCTGGTTTCTGGGCTGTTTCGGGCTTTTTCCTTGCATCGACAATGGCGATTATAGCTTTCAAATCAGGGTCAAATTCTTTGTCTTCGCAAATCATCCCGATCAGCGGCCCGTTATTATGAGCAGGTAATGGATTGTTAGTCACATTTGGGACCTCCTCGTCCCTTAGCACTATTTTCCCTTGCTCTATCAAATTCTCGACCACTCTTTTCAACGACCAGCAGTCATTTGTATCGTGCCCCTCGGCCCCTGAATGATAGGCGCATCTGACTCCAGCTTTGTAAGAAGGTGACGTCGGATTTTGCCTTGTTTGAGGGACTGGTTGCAGGAAGCCCAACTGGACTAGCTTCGGGAACAAAGTAGAGTATGGTTCACCGATGGGCGTAAAAGTCCACCTTCTAGGCGGCTCCTGAGGGCGGAAGTTATTCTGTGGAGGTTGTGGGTTATAGTGGTTGCGGTAAGGAGGCTGATTTCTGGGAGGTGGAGCTTGGCCTCGGTTGGCTTGTTGTGGCGGATGGACATAAGGCTGGGCATTCATGACCATATAGGGTTGATGAGCATATGCCAGATTTGAGTGGGGGTAGTAGTGTTGTGGGGTTCTTTCCGGAAAACGGGGTCGGGGATTACGATATTCCCTTGTTCCTGAGGCTGCCATGGCCGTTTCTTCCTTTTCTTCCCTCTTGCCATTCCTCCGGACCCGCTTTGGACGGCTTGGGAGGTCACCCTTATGGCTGCTTGACTCAAAATCCTACCTGTTTTCAGACCATTCTCCACCATCTCTCCAATCTTAATTGCTTCTGCAAACGGCTTTCCCATGGCTGACATCATGTTTTGGAAATAGTCAGACTCTTGAGCCTGGAGAAAGGTAGTGACCATTTCCACTTCATCCATGGAAGGCTTCACCCTCGACGCCTGCTCGCGCCACTTAATAGCATACTCTCTGAAGCTTTCTGAAGGTTTCTTTTTCAAGTTCGACAGAGAATTTCGGTCTAGTGCGATGTCGATGTTATACTGGAATTGTCTCACAAAATCTCTAGCGAGATCATCCCAGACATGCCATCGGGACATGTCCTGGTCCATGTACCATTCCGAGGCTATTCCTACCAGACTTTCCCCGAAATATGCCATTAGCAATTCCTCTTTTCCGCCGGCTCCCCTTAATTGATTGCAATATTTCTTTAGGTGAGCAATGGGGTCACTGTGCCCGTCGTACTTCTCAAACTTTGGGGTCTTGAAACCCACTGGTAGGTGTACGTGAGGGAACATGCATAGGTCGGCGTAAGAGACGCTTTTCTGTCCGCTCAAACCTTGCATATTATTCAAACTCTGTTCAAGGCTTCTCATTTTTTTGGCCATCTTATTTTGTTCCGCAATTCTGGGGTTATGATCCTGCCCAGGTGCAAGCTCGCACTGAGGCTGTGGAGGATTAGTATTGGTAGCGAACCTAGTTGGTTCCATCGAGAAAGATGGGGCTTGGAATGTAAACGAGGACGAGTCAAAAGTCGGCTTGTATGAAGCAGGTTGTGCCGTGATCGGGCAAGGTGGTGCAGTAAAGATATTGGTGTTTACATCCGTCGTTGACACCCGAGGATGAGACTCAGAGGGCGATCCAGCAGAGAAGGCTGAAATGGCTGGGTATCCGAATGGGGTAGCAGGATAACTTATGGGGACATTAGAAGTCCCGCTTGTCCTAGAGAATAACTCAGGGAATCCAGGGACGATGCTTGGTGGCTCTTTTCCATTATTCCAGTCATCAAGCATTTCGAGCATGCAAAGCCGCAAGATTCTATTTTCCTCTGCAGTTGCGGATTCAGGCGTGGGGACGGCCGAGATAGAACTTTCCTCGGAAACAGGGATTGTTGGCAACGGAATCTCTGAAGACATTTCTACACTTCCTTTTGACCTTGTGAAGTAAGTGTGAGCACTGCCTCCTGTCTTAACAATAGGTAATTGAACACTCCTTTTCGATCTCGTGAAATACGGGTGCGAGGCCAGACTTTCACCAAACCAACCACCTTTTCCAAAAACCTGGAAGTAACTCAATGACAAACGAACGGTTAATTCGAATCAAATAACAGATAAGCAATCTCACGTTGGGGCATGATGCACCTATACAGTTAAATGGATTCCTACATGTTTGCGACGAAAGCATGCGTCATTCCGGCATTCTTTTAGGCTTTTTATTATTTTCCCTTCTTTTTTTTTCTTTGGTTAAACCGCGACCGGATCCGATGAGGATTGCCTACGTATCACGATGCCACGTGAATCAGATCATTACGTAGTTCAAAAACACAAATGAGCGTAAAAGAAGCAACCTTTTTATTGTTGAAACGGTCTATTACAAACTACATTTTGCAAAAGAAAGAGCAAACTTTGAAAATAAACCTAGACTCAAATAGACTAAAACAAACTGATGGGAAAAACGGACAGAAGATGCTTGACTTATGAGTACATTATGGTTTTGAACATTGGTGCCCGCGGGGCATCATTCGGCCTCGCCGCGGTCCTAGGTGTGAGATCCCTCTCAAGCTGCTCCAACTCATGCATGGTCTGCTTGACATAACTCATCACTGCCGAGAGGACGGTAATGCTGGTCATGTTCTCACATCGTAGACATCGTCTGGTGATGGCATGGGCAATGGCCTTGATCCTATCTCTGGTTTGCTTCTTCTCTATGAGTAGGCGTTTTATCTGATCGCTACACATCTTGAATACTTGAGCATCCTGTATATGCTGATTCTTCAGTCGACGTACTTCTAACTTCATCTCGGCTAACAAGTCGTACCAGTATCTGCTCTCAATTTGTAAATCATTGGCCTGATTAGCTGCTTTGATCTCAAGTGTAGCCATCTCTCTCTTTATTTTAGCAACAGTTTTCTCGTGGTCGCCTTTCAATTGATTCAAGTATCGGCGATGCTTATCTGCTCTTGTATCCCACTGTGCCTTGAGCTCTGCTACGACGTTTTTAGATTTCTCTAATCCCTCTTGCCATTCCCTAACTTCACTTTTTAACCTCTTTATCAACAACTCGTCCGATCGATTCCTTGGCTGTTTATCAACGTCCATCCTCATCCGTTTGATCTGGGCCCTGAGTATCTCGTTTTCCTGAGTCAACCTGTTTCGTTCCCCCAGATCGGTAGCGACTTGCATGTTGTGCTCATATTTCAGGCTTTCCACTTGTTGCTTTAACATGCTGATTTCGGCGCAATAGCCTCTTTCTTTTGCTAACCAATCTCACTGCCTTTGCGACGATTCGGCGAAATTCAGGATGTGGGGTCTCTTAGCCGGCCTTTCATGCTCAAGTTCCCTTCTATACCATGCAAGGTAACCTGGCGTCGTCTCACCTTTGGCTCGATCCCGCACGCAAGTATCTGATTTCAAATATTGACACTCACTCCAGATTTGGCGAATTTTCGCTTCTGGAAACTGTCCGTCAGGACTTATCTCAATTGTTTGAGCGCTAAGATCTTCCTCATGCGGTACTGTCTGGCATCTTCCGAGCTGTCTCAAAACTCGGCAAGGCGCGTAAGGTTGAATGCTCTTAAGCCCCATTAGTAAGAAATGAGTTCTAGTTGCTGGCATATATATGACTTCGTCAACAGGCAACCATCCCAGTGTCCACCGTATTTGACTGGCAGTAAGAGTTTGAAGGAATGAGGTCCATGCCATAACTCCTTTAGGCAGACTGATCTCTTTGGTTCTCGTGTAAAATTCTTCTATGCAAGTTTTCTCCGAGGAACCATGGCTCAAGAGCTCGGAACGATGGCAAATATGTTCAGTCATCCACATTTGTAACAGCAAGTTACAACCTTCGAAGAAATTCCCCCCGGCTTTGCAGGCTGTGAGAGCTCGAAAGATATCAGATACTATCATAGGCGCGAGAGCGCTATTGTTTTGAGTGAGCAAAGTACTGACTACCCCAGATATTTTCAGGTCAATATTCCCGTCTTTCCTCGGAAATATCAGAAGGCCCAAAAACATCATCATAAAAGCTACCCGTCTGTGCTTGTCCCACTTCTGACGAATACCTTTGCTACACAGTTTGTTGATCGGATTGTTGAATCCTCCTTCATGACCGTACCTGTCATATATGAAGCATGGAGTACAAAAACCGGCAGCCAGATCCGGGTTGTGGACCGTCCTGGGTATCTTTAGTGAATCTAAGAACCGATGCACCGTGACGACCCTTGGGGCGACCATGTATTTTTGCTTTAATGGAAGTTCAGCATTTCCGATGTACCCAGCCATTTCTTCCAGAGTCGGGGTGAGTTCAAAATCGGAGAAGTGGAAAACATTGTGCGCCGGGTCCCAGTAGGTGACCAAAGCTCTTATGATATCCCCTCGAGGCAGGACTTCCAGTAAACCCGTGAGACCTTTCAGATATTTCTTGACCTCGTCTTGCCCCTCAGCCCCTAAATCATTCCACCATAGCCGTAACTTGACAGGGATTTTGGTCATTATTGAAAAATGTTCATTTTGCATCGTGCTCATCCTGCACATTTATTAAGGTGATTTTAACAAAATAACTTGACTCAAAAATTTTTACAAGGAGGATCAAGTTTTCGAACACGACCTTTCAGCACTTCGGGGGTGAAGATTTTAAGGCTGTGTGGGTCAATTGGACAAAATCCTAAACATGACCCAAAAGGTGGCTGTTTATGCAAAGTCAGCCTTCCGGTGTCCCTTTGGGAACATTCGGCTATTTATGATAAAACAGCACCACCCGACTTATTTTGACACATCATTTTTTTTTGGTTTTGGCTATCTTAGCAAAATCGGGGTTGAACCCGATGGGGGTTGCCTACGTATCTCACATCCGGTGAGAATCAAACCGGCGTAGTTCGGTACATCGTGAATAGAGAAAATCAATTAAACCCAGAAAGCAAGAATATGTTTTTTTTTCATTATTTTCTTTCGAAAAGAGATAAAGACTAAAGAAAAAAAAATTTTTTTTAAGAAAATATTTGGACTATTAGTCTGAATTTATAAAAGAGGTACTACGAAAGAAACAACATTTTTTTTTGAATTATGAATTTTCCATTTTTTTTCTTTTTACTTTTAAATAAATACCCTTTTTTGATTTTGAAAGTGATTAAAAAGAAAATTTCTATGTGTTTTTTTTAATAAATCAAACTAGAAGACAAATTTCGTTTTTATTCTTTTTTTTTTAGAAAAATTCCGGCGAGGTTTTGACACCACTTGGACATTGGTTTTATTTTTCCAAAAATAAGTAATTATCTCCCTACGCTGCTATTTTTCCTTTTTAGAAACCGGTCAGCATGCGGAACTGAAGCAAATAAATGCGCAAAACAAATAGGATGCAGCAGGATGGTCTTTTCATTACAGGTTGCCTGTCCTAGACGGACCCAACCCCTGTGTTGAGCCCCCTAAGTCAAATGCAACATGATGCAAATAAGCGTTCCTACTAGGGATCCGGCATGAAGCTTCGTTATACTAGGTTTATAACCTGGGTATTTGTTCTAGACTGTGTACCCGAGCAGACAACTCGAGTCGAGGAGGGGGCTACGTACCGGGGACCCGCGAGATCGTCCGGCTTTGTAACTTGTCCGACCTCTTTCTTATTTCAGGTATCGACACTAACAGAATAGGGAGTCTCGACCAGTGAGCTTCTCCCTGGAGGTAAGAAGAGAAGGGTTTCGGCACAGTTTATATACAGTTCAGATAATATCAAAGCGGTCAAAGACAACATTTACCATGTTATGCCCAAACATGTAATAAAGATTAGATAATGAAGCCAAATATAACAATTATTCTAAGCTCGAATTCTGAACCCTGAACAAACGTTCTTGGTTCTCCTCCCCAGCAGAGTCGCCAGAGCTGTCACACCTCCTTTTGCGCGCCCACCCCAAAGGGTAACTGCGCGAGGGAGTTTTTCCAATTTAAGTGACAATATTCGAAATGGGATTATTTATTTAATTCAGAGTCGCCACTTGGGAAAGGTTTGACTTTTGGTGTCCCAAGCCACCGGTTTATCTTGAATCCCAAATCGAGGAAATTCTTCGACTTTTCCAAATGAAGTCTGCGAACCAGAAATTCTAAGTAAGGAATTCTGTTGATCCGAGGGAAGGTGTTAGGCACCCTCGAATCCTGTGGTTCTAGCACGGTCGCTCAAATTGTTATAATGGCTAAATATCTGATTTAAATACATGTTGTGACTTATGTGCTTTTATTAAGTTTAAACCGCTTTTATTATTGTCATTTTTATTTTTTATAGGATTGCAACGTCGTGAAAATGCATCTCGAACCACGTCACAATCAATGCACCCGTGGTCGTCGACACATTTAGACTCCGTTGAGATTCGGATTTGGGTCACATCAATGTGCACCCGAATTTAAGAATGTAATTTAATTAAGTCGCACCTAGAGCAACTAACGTACTGTTATTTTGGGAAGGCCGTAAAATTCGCTAAACGGCCTGTCCCGAATTCTAAGTATTTTAGTATATACATTTAGAGGGCCCCGCAGCTTGTTCATTTTTGTTTGTCGAGGCTCGTCTCAATTTTATTTAAAGGATAAGCCTATAGTGACTATATTTTTCTATTACGTTTGTCTCTAAAAAATAAAAGGAAGAGGATACCAAATTTACTTGTTTAAACAACTACATACTAAATCTTTAATATGTTTGCCGAATACGAATTTTGTTTTATTACGTGATTGGTTGTTTATGAGAGTTACCTCATGACTTGTCTTCAACGAGTGAATACGCTTGTTAATTGGCTAAGGGAGATGGCAAACAAACTAATAACATATACTAAACTTACATTAAACGACCTTCAAATTTGAATTTTAAAACTAGCTTATTTGGGCTTTGATTAATGGAATCGGCTGTTTTATTAGGAAAACTACTACTAATTAAACTCAAAAATGCCTATTAGTTTTCCTCAAAAGTCGTCTCATTATTTCGAAATAGTGAATCTATATCGAAACCCATATCGAGCCTATATCGGAACAAGTAATCTAACAAGGGAGTTGGCGTACATGGCCGAACTGTTAACGTAACCACATGAGAATTTGTTTGGGGTACATTCATCCTGAAGTCAAACGGAATCAAATACAACAGATTTGCCAGTTTAGAGGTCTAGACCAAACACATACAGATGCTTGCCATGATTCTATGTTATAATATCATAACTAAAATAAAACCCAATGGTTATATGCATTAAAACACGTCTGATCTAACAAACAAATGCTATCTAATAGTTCATCTCAAATCAGAATGTATGTTAATTCATACAGAGCAATTGCAGTTTGAAGTTAAACAAATGCAGGCCAACTTATCATTTAAACTATGGCTATATTTTGAACATAAGCATCGTGAAGTAAACAACATTTGTTTCTTTATTTCTGCTTCAAAACTTCAATCTTTCAACAACACATGGTTTCATAAGTTGTGTACCTGGAAGTGTTTACAGTTGAAGAAGAAGGGAAGTCAGCAGAGTAACAATGGCAACAAATGCAGCAGCAGTAACAGCAGACAACAAAAGGACAAATCCCAGAACAAAGTGCAACTATAGCCGATAGAACAAGTAGTAACAACACAAACAGCAACACCCAGTGCAGTAGACACAATGCTTCAAGACAAAACCAAGTCCAGGAGAACAAACAATGCTACCCAAACAATAGACTTAGTCGAGACTTGGAAGAAATCAGGATTGATTGAACAGGTTGAACAAATGAAACCCAAACAACAGTAGGAAGAAACAGTTTCTGATTTTTGTATGTTTTTCTCTCTTGTTTATGTGTCTGTATATGCCTCTCTGTGATATCCCTCTCACTATCTCTTTTCTTTCAAAATCCAGTGCCAATTTCCAGTCTCGAAATCTGTCTCTATTTCAGTTCCCAATTTTCAGCCCTCAATGTGTATGCCTTACTTCTCTTATCTCTATTCTGAGAAAATCCAGCCCCCAAGTTAGTCTAAAAATCAGTCCTCTCTCTCCCAAAAATCCCCTCCTTTTCTAATGGAAGTTCTCCTGTTTTATAAGCCTAGCATCAGCCCTTTAACAGCCTGTTAGACAAATCAGAACCCTCCCATGTTATCTGTTTTCTTTCCACTCAACTACTTAAAATAAGACCCCTCCCATGACATTCCCTGACAGTCCCCTTTCCCATTTTATTAACTAAAAGCAGACATGGGCAGCAGGAATATAACCTGACAGCATATGCTGTCAAACTATTTTAAACTTTAAAAAGGCCTTAATGCACATGTTGTGCACAAATGCACATGCCCTCCATTTCAGACTGTAACTAAACAAAAATGAATCCTCAAATTTCTGATTCAAATACATCGATTATAAGTAGCTAAACTCAATTCCTAATTGATTCAGACAATGCTTAACAGAAACAGATCAAATTGTTATTATTCAAACAGCTAAAACTATTCGACGATACGTATCGAATCGACTATACTAATTATAGCATGTGCAATCGAAAACCATGATCAGACATCTAACAGTATTAAGCACATGATTCGAATTGTACTGACTAAACAAAAAATTTGTACTGGGAATCAATTAATCAATCAAATTTGAACTCAATTAGTTGTGCAACTCAACACATATACATGATCAGTAAAGGGAAGGAAAATTTGATTGAATACAGAGGTCCGGGCAAGGTGGGCAACAAAAGTTGATACAATTCAAAAGCAAAAACTAAACCAGACGTTTGGCCATACAGACAGACCTTTAACACATACAAGAACTGGACAAAGAAAAGAAAACAAACTTACCTTAAAGCCCTTGAAAAAAAATCAGAGAAACCAACTCGTGTTTGAATAGACCCTTCTTGGGGTTGGACGGACTTTAATCGAAGTGTTCTCACTGAGAACACTTCGACTAAGGTCCATTAGACCCTAAATACTTTGGCTCAAACGGACACAGACCAGTCACGAGGAACCCTAGGGCTTCTAAAATCAGATCTGGGATTCATGTTTCCCTGGTTAGATTCGGACCAAACCAAGCATGGTTTGGTCACGAGGGAGGTCCGGGGACTGTCTGGTGTGAAACTGGGGTCAATCGGTGTAAGTCAGGTTCCGACTCGAATCTTCAAATGAAGATTCGAGAAGGTGGGAGGGGATTCGAGCTAAGTGGCTGGTGGATTTGGGTTCAGGATGGTGAGGTGCATCTATGGTGTTAAGGTGAGGGCCACCGGCGTTCATGCCACCGGGTTTTTGGTGAAGGGAAATGGGGGCGGCTAGGGTTCCGGGGTTTGTGGTGAGGACGATGAAAGGTAGGAGGGGTCTGGCTAGGGGGCGTGGGGTAAAGGAATGGGATTATATAGTAAGTGAGTGGTCGATTCCTGGCCGTCGGATGGAGTGAGATGAAGGGTCAGGATCTTTTGGCTGGTAAGGAACGGTGTCGTTTCAACCTAAAGGGGGTTGGGTCGGTCCGGGTGGAATGGGTCGGGTTTGTTCGTGGGTATGGGGAATGCGATCTTGGTCGTTGATCATTCTGAGATCAACGGCCCAGATCAGACCAGATCCAAACGACGTCGTTTGGACGCTCTTGAGGTCAGCTGGTCTGGACCGGGGCAAGCACATGCTTTGGGCTCGATTTGGGCCTCGGATTTTGAATGGGAACCAGCCCAAACCTGATTTCAGGCCAATTTTGCACTCTTTTTCTTTTATTTTTCATTTTTAAAACAAAAACCTAATTAAACAAAATTAAACTCCATTAATTAAACACTTAATACAATTATTCACGCATATTAAAATGTTAAAAGTAGGTAAAATTAAACAAGGCAACAATCAGGACAAAATGCATATTTTATGATTTTCCATTTAATAACCGGATTAAGGTTCAAACTACGCATGACAACATTTTTTGTATTTTGTTTTAATAAAAATAAAATGGGCAAAAATCATAAATAATTAACAACATACCACGTAAAAATCCAAAAATTGTACAGCAAGACCAATTGTTATTATTTTTGTTTCTTTTGGAGTGATTGTCGCGTAAAACAAAAAACACGTGCTCACAGCTGCCCCTCTTTGTTCGGAAACACGAAGAGTTTTCGTGCAAAGATAAAGTGAGCGGATATGAGCGATTTTTGCCTATTGGACTACTCCGTGTGAAGCATGTTTTGAAAGATCTGACCGAATCTTTGCTTCAAAGATTTCCTACATATCCTGGGCTAAACAGGAATCAGGTCAAGGTAGTTCGGGAAGCTTTGGTAGCTGGGACTACCATGGGACTGCAATTCTTGCCGTTACTGCTGTTGCCGCTGCTGTTGCTGCTTACCGACTCCCTTATTACAAACAAAGTGAAATTGAAACTGTACTAACTACGTATGCATGTCAACCGCTAGTTACAAGATTCCTATCTATGATCCTTTGGCGACTTGTTCTTGGGTCTTAGCTGATTCTGCTTGTAGACTCCGATCTGAATCTTGATGCTTGCAAGTTGTAGGCGCCTATTTATTTCTGCGACACTGAGTAAGACGGGGTTGGTAGAACTCGGGACCTTGTCAAACCTTTGAACGATCCGCCCTTCGCCTTTCCGAATATCTCGGCACATCTTCTTTTTGTCTTTTTCTTCTTTTATTCTTAGTTGAGACTCATCTTGTGGGTCGTCTCCATCCATGTGTCTCGAGGTCAGACCTGCAGGGAAAAACAAACGAACGAAATTTTCTGCCCCAGTTCTAATAGGAAAATTTCGTGAGTTAGTTGCCGGGAAGTTTACAAAGTTGATGAAGGGATTGGACCACAAAATGCAACTTCGTGATTGGATCCCTAATATTGCCATAAGGTAAAAATGCTCAGTTCAGGGTCGGAGCCCTAATACTGACTAGCTGGGGAGAAGTTCAGTTTAGAGTTGAAACCCTAATACTGACTAACTGGGGAAAAGTTCAGTTCAGGGTTTAAAATCCAAATGTTGGCTAAAGCAAAAGTTCAGTTTAGGGTTTAAAACCCTAATACTGACTGGATGGAAAAAGTTTAGTTTAGGGTTTAAAACCCTAATGCTGACTGAATGGAAAAGTTCAGTTTAGGGTTTAAAACCCTAATCCTGACTAGATGGAAGAGCTCAGTTTAGGGTTTAAAACCCTAATGCTGACTAAAGGGAAGAGTTCAATTTAGGGTTTAAAACCCTAATGCTGACTGAATGGAAAAGTTCAGTTTAGGGTTTAATACCCTAATGCTGACTGAATGGAAAAAGTTCAGTTTAGGGTTTAAAACCCTAATACTGACTGAATGGAAAAGAGTTCAGTTTAGGGTTTAAAACCCTAATGCTGACTGAATAGAAAAGTTCAGTTTAGGGTTTAAAACCCTAATGCTGACTGAATGGAAAAGTTCAGTTTAGGGTTTAAAACCCTAATCCTGACTAAATGGAAGAGTTCAGTTTAGGGTTTAAAACCCTAATGCTGACTAAAGGGAAGAGTTCAGTTTAGGGTTTAAAACCCTAATGTTGACTCTAACTACAGGAAAAGTTTAGTTTAGGGTTTTAAAACCCTAATGCTGACTGAATGGAAAAGAGTTCAGTTTAGGGTTTTAAAACCCTAATGCTGATTAAATGGAAAAGTTCAGTTTAGGGTTTAAAACCGTAAGGCTGACTAAAGGAAAAGTGTTCAGTTTAGGGTTTAAAACCCTAATGCTGACCGAATGGAAAAAGTTCAGTTTAAGGTTTAAAACCCTAATGCTGACTGAATGGAAAAAAGTTCAGTTTATGGTTTAAAACCCTAATGCTGACTCTGACTACAGGAAAAGTTCAGTTTAGGGTTTAAAACCCTAATGCTGACTGAATGGAAAAGAGTTCAGTTTAGGGTTTAAAACCCTAATGCTGACTAAATGGAAAAGTTCAGTTTAGGGTTTAACACCCTAATGCTGACTCTGACTACAGGAAAAGTTCAGTTTAGGGTTTAAAACCCTAATGCTGACTGAATGGAAAAGAGTTCAGTTTAGGGTTTAAAACCCTAATGCTGACTAAATGGAAAAGTTCAGTTTAGAGTTTAACACCCTAATGCTGACTCTGACTACAGGAAAAAGTTCAGTTTAGGGTTTAAAACCCTAATGCTGACTCTGACTACAGGAAAAAGTTCAGTTTAGGGTTTAAAACCCTAATGCTGACTGAATGGAAAAGAGTTCAGTTTAGGGTTTAAAACCCTAATGCTGACTGAAGGAAAGAGTTCAGTTCAGGGTTTAAAACCCTAATGCTGACTAAAGCAAAGAGTTCAGTTTAGGGTTTAAAACTCTAATGCTAACTAAAGCAAAGAGTTCAGTTTAGAGTTTGAAACCCTAATGCTGACTAAAGCAAAGAGTTCAGTTTAGGGTTTAAAACCCTAATGCTGACTGGCTGGGGACAAAGTTCGAGGATACTAACTGACCTCTTTTTTTGAATTTTCTTGTTTTAGTAGAAGATAAAAGGGAATCTCGTGGAAACTTACCTTTCGAGTGAATTCCTTATTGCCAAACTGTTTCTTGTACCCATGTACCTTCTTCTTTGGGTGACACCTGCCTCTTGCACGGTTGTCTTGGATTATGCTTGTTTCAACTTTTCAGACAAAGAACAATTGTTAGTTCGGAAATGGCGGTTGGTTCGGTGACCTTGATCGTTCCAGTTGCTTTGTTGCGTCCTTATTTCTGTTGCGAAGTCCTGCCATTGATTGGATTCAAATGGCGAAACCCTTTTAGACTGCTCAGGCTTGTATTTCCAGATTCTGTGATGATTTGCCTCGTAAGGCTCTTTTATTTTATTTTTATTTTTTTTTGTGTCCCGTTTTGCTTGGGAATTCTCAATGGGGATTTTATTGGGGATACTCTATGGGGATTTGTACAAGGCGGACTTGTCGGGGATTTGTTGCAAAGCGGACTTGTCGGGATTTGTTGGGAAAGCTCACTGGGGAATTTTTACAAAGGGAGGCTCTGTAGGGATTTGTACAAAGCGGACTGTTCTGTGGGGGATTTGTACAAGGCGGACTTGCTGGGGAAATTTTTTTTTTTTTTTTTTGAAATGCAGTCAAACATCATGATCCATCGGGTTTGGACAAACGTACCAACGAAACGGGGCATTTCCTTTGCGAAACGGAATTCCGTGAAACCAAACCTGCCACCTGTCCTTTTCGGTATATATGGAGACTTATGGTTAAAAATGAAAGGGATTTGAAGAAAAACAAAGAAAGGAGAAAGCAAACTTCAGAAAAGAAGTGTCCCTTTCGGGACGAAAAAGACTTATCTGAGGAAAACAATGCTGACTTTAAATGGACATGACATGCTCTTTGGACTGGACGCCTGACCTTCAATGAACTTGCATTTCCTTCCCGAACCAAAATGGGTTTGTGTTTCAAACCGGTGGAACTTTGCTGAGACTTCCTGGGGTGGAGTCATCTTTTCGGCCAACAGCGCCCTTTGCGGGTTTTCGCTAGTTGATCTCTCTCGTTTCTCTCCTTGCTGTCGCTTGATAGCACTCTTTACGAGTTTTTACTACACAAGCTCTCTCATTTTGGTTTCTCTACTCCCGTCGCCTCGCGGTGCCCGGAGGTTTTCATCGACGAGACTCTCTCATTTTAATTCTCTCAATTTACAGTGTACCGGTCTTCATTTGTGACGCTTTTTGGCTTCCCGCTACCTTTGGTAATTGATCTGAAGGGTTGTGCTTGGTAAAGAGAGGTAGATGATACTAACTTCTAAACCGCTTGACGTGCCCTGGTTTCAATTTCAGGGTAAATGGGATTTTATTGTTGGTGTGACTGAACCTCAGGGAGAGGCTGCCTACGTATCCTTTCGGAATCAAGTCAAACGTAGCTCAGGTCTCGAACAATGTTTTTTTTTTGTAACTGGCTCAAAGGCTTGTAGAGAGAGTTGATAGTGGGAATAAAACCTTCAGCATTTCAAATGTGTCAGGACTGCTGGGGCGTCACTCAGACATAGTATCTTTTGACTGCGTCTGCATTTACCGCTGTTTCGGGGTCATTTCCTTCAATATCACCCAGGTACAAAGCTCCTCTTGGCAATATCTTCCTAATGATGTATGGGCCTTTCCAGTTTGGGGAAAATTTCCCTTTTGCTTCCTGGTGATATGGCAGAATACGCCTCAGTACCAGTTGTCCTACTTCGAAATTCCTGGGTCGGACTTTCTTGTTGTAAGCGCGGGCCATTCTTCGTTGGTACAACTGTCCGTGACAAACCGCGGCCATTCATTTTTCATCAATCAAAGTCAACTGCTCCAATCGAGTCTTAACCCATTCGCTGTCCTCGATTTCTGCTTCAACAATGGTTCGAAGCGAAGGGATTTCTACTTCCACTGGTATCACAGCCTCGGTCCCATAAACCAAAAGATAAGGAGTTGCTCCTACTGATGTGCGTACCGTAGTGCGATACCCCAACAATGCAAATGGTAACTGCTCATGCCACTGTCGGGAACTCTGGATCGTTTTCCTCAAAATCTTCTTGATGTTTTTGTTTGCCGCTTCTACAGCGCCATTGGCCTTTGGCCGATAAGGAGTAGAATTCCTATGCGTTATTTTGAATTGCTCGCATACATCTCCCATCAAGTGACTGTTCAAGTTTGCTGCGTTATCTGTAATGATAGTCACAGGGATACCGAAACGACAGATAAGATTTGAGTGTACAAAATCCACTACAGCTTTTTTAGTGACCGACTTGAGAGTGACAGCCTCTACCCATTTTGTGAAGTAGTCGATGGCAACCAGTATAAATATGTGTCCATTTGAAGCCTTTGGCTCGATTGGTCCAATGACGTCCATGCCCCAAGCGACAAATGGCCAAGGTGCAGACGTGGGATGCAGTTCCGTGGGAGGTGCATGAATCAAATCACCATGCACCTGACACTGATGACACTTCCGAACGAAGCTAAAGTAGTCCTTTTCCATGGTCATCCAGTAATAACATGCTCGAAGGATTTTCTTCGCTAAGACATACCCATTCATGTGAGGTCCGCACACACCTGCGTGTACTTCGTGCATGATCTTTCTCGCCTCCTCGGCGTCGACACATCTTAGTAGGTTGAGGTCTGGGGTCCTCTTGTACAACAATTCACCTCTTAGAAAGAAACCACTTGCATGCTGCCTAATGGTTCTCTTTTGATCTCCAGTAGCATGCTCGGGGTATTCTTGCGTCTTCATGAACCTCTTGATGTCATGGTACCAAGGCTGCGTATTTGATCCCGCCTCGATTACGTTGCAGTAACCGTGTCTTTCCCTGATTTGGATTTCCAAAGGATCGACGTGGGCGTTGCCCGGGTAGGGTAGCATTGAAGCCAGAGTAGCAAGTGCATCCGCCAGTTCATTGTGACACCTCGGGATATACCTGAACTCTATTGATTTAAAACGCTTGCCGAGGTCCTCCACGTGCTGTCGGTAAGGGATAAGTTTGACATCCCGAGTTTCCCATTCACCTTGGGCTTGCCGGATAATCAGGTCAGAATCTCCCATAATCAGTAAGTCTTCAACATCCTGATCGATCGCCATATGCATGCCCATAATGCAGGCTTCATACTCAGCCGTATTGTTTGTGCAAAAGAAACGCAGTCTAGCTGTGGCGGGATAATGCTGACCAGAAGGCGAAATCAAAATTGCCCCGATCCCTACACCTTTGGCATTCATGGCTCCATCAAAGAACATCTTCCAAACATGAGCGTCCTCCGAGACCACTTCTACGGTGTTTACTTCTTCATCTGGAAAGTAGGTACTCAATGGCTGGTATTCCTCATCGACCGAATTTTCGGCCAAGTGATCTGCTAGCGCCTGGGCTTTCATTGTCGTGTGAGTAACATAGACTATGTCGAATTCAGTAAGCAAGATTTGCCACTTAGTCAGTCTTCCAGTAGGCATTGGTTTCTGAACTATATACTTCAAAGGATCCATCCTGCTTATGAGGAAGGTAGTGTGAGTTTGAAGATAATGTCTCAGTTTTTGAGCAACCCATGTCAAAGCGCCACACGTTCTTTCCAACAGAGTATACTTGGCCTCGTAGCCGGTGAATTTCTTGCTCAAATAGTAGATCGCTTGTTCTTTCTTTCCGGTTATGTCATGTGGCCCGAGGACGCAACCGAAAGAGTTTTCCAAGACTGTCAGATACAAGAACAGCGGTCTCCCTGGCTCTAGAAGGACCAAAACTGGGGGATTCGAAAGGTATTCTTTGACTTTATCAAAGTCTTCTTGACACTCAGTCGTCCATTTGATCGCCGCATCTTTCCTTAACAGCTTGAATATGGGCTCACACGTGCTTGTCAGCTGGGCAATAAATCGACTGATATAGTTTAATCTGCCCAACAGACTCATCACGTCTTTCTTCGTTCTTGGGGGAGGTAGATCCCTGATAGATTTTATCTTAGTTGGATCTAATTCGATACCTCTCCTGCTCACTATAAAGCCCAAAAGCTTGCCCGATGGAACTCCGAAAGCACATTTGGTTGGGTTCAGCTTCAAGTCATACTTCTTCAGTCTCTCGAAGAACTTCCTCAAGTCTTGGATGTGATTATCCTGCGTCCTGGACTTGACTATCACGTCGTCCACGTACACCTCTATTTCCTGATGCATCATGTCATGAAAAATGGCAGGCATGGCCCTCATGTAAGTAGCCCCAGCATTCTTCAGACCAAATGGCATGACCCGATAACAGTAGGTGCCCCAAGGCGTGGTGAAGGCAGTTTTCTCGGCGTCCTCTTCATTCATCAATACCCGATGATACCCAGCGTAACAATCTACGAAAGACTGTATTTCGTGTTTGGCGCAATTATCAACGAGGATGTGGATGTTGGGCAGTGGGAAATTATCTTTGGGACTTGCTCTATTCAAATTTTGGTAATCTACACATACCCGAGTTTTCCCGTCCTTTTTCGGTACTGGAACCACATTTGCCAACCATGTTGTATACTAGACTACCCGAATCACTCCCGTTTTCAGTTGTTTGGTGATCTCCTCTTTAATCTTGTCACTGACCTCAGTTTTGAACTTTCGTTGCTTTTGTTGAACTGGAGGACAATCAGGATGAATTGGCAATTTATGAACCACTAGATCAACACCTAATCCCGGCATGTCATCGTATGACCAAGCAAACACGTCTTTAAATTCAAAAAGAAGTTGAATTATCGCGTCTCGCGTTTTCTTGTCCGTGGGAATGCTTATTTTGGTCTCCCGAATTTCTTCAGGAGTTCCTAAATTAACCGGTTCGGTGTCATTCAGATTTGGCTTAGGTTTATTCTCAAAATGTTCCAACTCTCGATTTATTTCCCTAAAAGCTTCTTCTTCATCATATTCTGGTTCTGGGTTCATTAATTCACAGTTAAATAGCTCGTTGTGATCTGGGCGTGAAGTCCGCAAGCATGTCATATTTAAAGCCACATTATTATAACTGAAAGGAAAGATAAAAGGAAAAATAACAAAAAATCAGAACAAAAGAAAAAATGGGAAAGCAATGATGATTTTTTTTTTCTTTGGGAAGTTGGAAGACAACAATGTTTACAACTTAGGAATTCAAAACAACAATTGAAAGGAAGAAAACGTTCAAGTTATGTCCTGGAGATAACTTGTGACACAGGAAAGGTGGCAGGACAGGTCTACCCGGACTTCCGTCTAGTCGGGAATGGCGTGGCCTCCCAGTTTCGAAGTTTGGCGTTCGGCCCCACGTACAGCATCTCAGCAGTGCTTGTGCCTTCACCTGGTTGAACCATGTGAGTCTCGTAGAGCATTTCTCTCATTGCCCCACATATCTCCTCGATTTCCTCAGCCGTGAAGATCGCATCGTCTTCTTCTTCGGTGTACCTTGGCCTGATGAAAGTTTCATATAAATTCGGCAATGGTCGAGGTAATTTCCAACCCTCATTTTTCCTTTTCTTTGCCCACTCTTCATCTCCTGGAGTGGGTTTGAAACCTAGTCCAAAAGGTTTCTTGGTGGTCAGCAAGGTGATGGGTTCTGTTATTCCCTGCAGGGTTCGTCCAAGCCCTTTCCCTGGCCTAAATCCGTGCCGGATCATCTCTTTGGCCACCATAACCGAGGCGTTAGACAAGAAAGGCTGGGGGCAAGGTATTCCCTCTTCATGCTGCTCTGCTAGTACAATCTCGAAAGCTTGATAGACTATATGTTCGCTCCCTTCTCTTGGTTCAAGATATGGGATGGATGGGTCCCGATAAATAGCATGCTTGTCTTCTCCATGGACCACGATCTCTCGGTCTTCGTACTCAAACTTCACCATCTGGTGAAGAGTGGAAGGCACCGCTCTTGCCGCATGGATCCAGGGTCTGCCGAGGAGAAAATTGTAGGATGTATCCATGTCGAGCACCTGGAAGGTTACTTCAAACTCGACTGGTCCTATGACCAACAACAGGTCTATTTCCCCCATGGTATCTCTCTTGATGCCGTCGAAAGCCCTTACGCAGATATTATTGGGTCGGATTCTTCCGGTCCCAATTTCCATTCTTCGTAGCGTGGAGAGCGGGCAAATGTCAACACCTGAACCTCCGTCCAACATCACTCTCTTGACATAGTAGTCTTCGCATTTAACTGTTAAATGCAGGGCTTTGTTGTGAGCTGCTCCCTCTGGAGGTAAGTCATTCTTGCTGAAAGAGATCTGGTTAATGGCGAAGAACCTCTCCGTCATCCATTCCAGTTGTTCAACTGAGGTTTCAACTGGTACGTATGCTTCATTCAAGGTCTTGAGCAAGATCTTTTGGTGCTCGGCCGACCTCATCAATAGCGATAGCATGGACATTTGCTCGGGGCATTGGCGTAGTTGGTCTACCACTTCGTAGTCTGGCATTTTCATTTGTTGGAAGAAAACTTCTGCTTCTTCAACGCTTACAGGCTTCTTTGGTGGGAAGCGTCTCCGTGTGGCGTTGTTCAGCTCTTGGGTGTTTGAATACCTTCCAATGAGAGTACTTTCTGGAAGTTCCCCTGTGACTTCTTTACCTTTGTATGTTACCAACGTCCTCTGATAGTTCCACGGTACTGTGGACGGGTTTGTCATTGGCTTTTGTGGCACGCGTCCGATAACCACTGGCTCATTCAGCCGAGGTGGTTGAATCGTCCCCCGGACCACATAGGCCCCTTTTGGTACGTACATAGGTTTTGCCTTTTGACTTCGAAGTTCTGCGGCTTCTCTACTCGACCTCGTGGGATGTAAAGAACTCCATCTTTTACCGGTACCGCTTTCTTCTCCACCTTCTTTTCTGGCGCGCGCTTCACAGTATTGGCCTTTTCCCCTTTTTCTGGTTTCTGGGCTGTTTCGGGCTTTTTCCTTGCATCGACAATGGCGATTATAGCTTTCAAATCAGGGTCAAATTCTTTGTCTTCGCAAATCATCCCGATCAGCGGCCCGTTATTATGAGCAGGTAATGGATTGTTAGTCACATTTGGGACCTCCTCGTCCCTTAACACTATTTTCCCTTGCTCTATCAAATTCTCGACCACTCTTTTCAACGACCAGCAGTCATTTGTATCGTGCCCCTCGGCCCCTGAATGATAGGCGCATCTGACTCCAGCTTTGTAAGAAGGTGACATCGGATTTTGCCTTGTTTGAGGGACTGGTTGCAGGAAGCCCAACTGGACTAGCTTCCGGAACAAAGTAGAGTATGGTTCACCGATGGGCGTAAAAGTCCACCTTCTAGGCGGCTCCTGAGGGCGGAAGTTATTCTGTGGAGGTTGTGGGTTATAGTGGTTGCGGTAAGGAGGCTGATTTCTGGGAGGTGGAGCTTGGCCTCGGTTGGCTTGTTGTGGCGGATGGACATAAGGCTGGGCATTCATGACCATATAGGGTTGATGAGCATATGCCAGATTTGAGTGGGGGTAGTAGTGTTGTGGGGTTATTTCCGGAAAACGGGGTCGGGGATTACGATATTCCCTTGTTCCTGAGGCTGTCATGGCCGTTTCTTCCTTTTTCTTCCCTCTTGCCATTCCTCCGGACCCGCTTTGGACGGCTTGGGAGGTCACCCTTATGGCTGCTTGACTCAAAATCCTACCTGTTTTCAGACCATTCTCCACCATCTCTCCAATCTTAATTGCTTCTGCAAACGGCTTTCCCATGGCTGACATCATGTTTTGGAAATAGTCAGACTCTTGAGCCTGGAGAAAGGTAGTGACCATTTCCACTTCATCCATGGAAGGCTTCACCCTCGACGCCTGCTCGCGCCACTTAATAGCATACTCTCTGAAGCTTTCTGAAGGTTTCTTTTTCAAGTTCGACAGAGAATTTCGGTCTAGTGCGATGTCGATGTTATACTGGAATTGTCTCACAAAATCTCTAGCGAGATCATCCCAGACATGCCATCGGGACATGTCCTGGTCCATGTACCATTCCGAGGCTATTCCTACCAGACTTTCCCCGAAATATGCCATTAGCAATTCCTCTTTTCCGCCGGCTCCCCTTAATTGGTTGCAATATTTCTTTAGGTGAGCAATGGGGTCACCGTGCCCGTCGTACTTCTCAAACTTTGGGGTCTTGAAACCCACTGGTAGGTGTACGTGAGGGAACATGCATAGGTCGGCGTAAGAGACGCTTTTCTGTCCGCTCAAACCTTGCATATTCTTCAAACTCTGTTCAAGGCTTCTCATTCTTTTGGCCATCTCATTTTGTTCCGCAATTCTGGGGTTCTGATCCTGCCCAGGTGCAAGCTCGCACTGAGGCTGTGGAGGATTAGTGTTGGTAGCGAACCTAGTTGGTTCCATCGAGAAAGATGGGGCTTGGAATGTAAACGAGGACGAGTCAAAAGTCGGCTTGTATGCAGCAGGTTGTGCCGTGATCGGGCAAGGTGGTGCAGTAAAGATATTGGTGTTTACATCCGTCGTTGACACCCGAGGATGAGACTCAGAGGGCGATCCAGCAGAGAAGGCTGAAATGGCTGGGTATCCGAATGGGGTAGCAGGATAACTTATGGGGACATTA
The DNA here is from genome assembly GCF_000715075.1 of Nicotiana tabacum. NCBI lineage: Eukaryota > Viridiplantae > Streptophyta > Magnoliopsida > Solanales > Solanaceae > Nicotiana > Nicotiana tabacum. The sequence continues at coordinate 52,350,748 of NC_134089.1, read as the reverse complement.
GAAGTCCCGCTTGTCCTAGAGAATAACTCAGGGAATCCAGGGACGATGCTTGGTGGCTCTTTTCCATTATTCCAGTCATCAAGCATTTCGAGCATGCAAAGCCGCAAGATTCTATTTTCCTCTGCAGTTGCGGATTCAGGCGTGGGGACGGCCGAGATAGAACTTTCCTCGGAAACAGGGATTGTTGGCAACGGAATCTCTGAAGACATTTCTACACTTCCTTTTGACCTTGTGAAGTAAGTGTGAGCACTGCCTCCTGTCTTAACAATAGGTAATTGAACACTCCTTTTCGATCTCGTGAAATACGGGTGCGAGGCCAGACTTTCACCAAACCAACCACCTTTTCCAAAAACCTGGAAGTAACTCAATGACAAACGAACGGTTAATTCGAATCAAATAACAGATAAGCAATCTCACGTTGGGGCATGATGCACCTATACAGTTAAATGGATTCCTACATGTTTGCGACGAAAGCATGCGTCATTCCGGCATTCTTTTAGGCTTTTTATTATTTTCCCTTCTTTTTTTTTCTTTGGTTAAACCGCGACCGGATCCGATGAGGATTGCCTACGTATCACGATGCCACGTGAATCAGATCATTACGTAGTTCAAAAACACAAATGAGCGTAAAAGAAGCAACCTTTTTATTGTTGAAACGGTCTATTACAAACTACATTTTGCAAAAGAAAGAGCAAACTTTGAAAATAAACCTAGACTCAAATAGACTAAAACAAACTGATGGGAAAAACAGGCAGAAGATGCTTGACTTATGAGTACATTATGGTTTTGAACATTGGTGCCGGCGGGGCATCATTCGGCCTCGCCGCGGTCCTAGGTGTGAGATCCCTCTCAAGCTGCTCCAACTCATGCATGGTCTGCTTGACATAACTCATCACTGCCGAGAGGACGGTAACGCTGGTCATGTTCTCACATCGTAGACATCGTCTGGTGATGGCATGGGCAATGGCCTTGATCCTATCTCTGGTTTGCTTCTTCTCTATGAGTAGGCGTTTTATCTGATCGCTACACATCTTGAATACCTGAGCATCCTGTATATGCTGATTCTTCAGTCGCCGTACTTCTAACTTCATCTCGGCTAACAAGTCGTACCAGTATCTGCTCTCAATTTGTAAATCCTTGGCCTGATTAGCTGCTTTGATCTCAAGTGTAGCCATCTCTCTCTTTATTTTAGCAACAGTTTTCTCGTGGTCGCCTTTCAATTGATTCAAGTATCGGCGATGCTTATCTGCTCTTGTATCCCACTGTGCCTTGAGCTCTGCTACGACGTTTTTAGATTTCTCTAATCCCTCTTGCCATTCCCTGACTTCACTTTTTAACCTCTTTATCAACAGCTCGTCCGATCGATTCCTTGGTTGTTTATCAACGTCCATCCTCATCCGTTTGATCTGGGCCCTGAGTATCTCGTTTTCCTGAGTCAACCTGTTTCGTTCCCCCAGATCGGTAGCGACTTGCATGTTGTGCTCATATTTCAGGCTTTCCACTTGTTGCTTTAACATGCTGATTTCGGCGCAATAGCCTCTTTCTTTTGCTAACCAATCCCACTGCCTTTGCGACGATTCGGCGAAATTCAGGATGTGGGGTCTCTTAGCCGGCCTTTCATGCTCAAGTTCCCTTCTATACCATGCAAGGTAACCTGGCGCCGTCTCACCTTTGGCTCGATCCCGCACGCAAGTATCTGATTTCAAATATTGACACTCACTCCAGATTTGGCGAATTTTCGCTTCTGGAAACTGTCCGTCAGGACTTATCTCAATTGTTTGAGCGCTAAGATCTTCCTCATGCGGTACTGTCTGGCATCTTCCGAGCTGTCTCAAAACTCGGCAAGGCGCGTAAGGTTGAATGCTCTTAAGCCCCATTAGTAAGAAATGAGTTCTAGTTGCTGGCATATATATGACTTCGTCAACAGGCAACCATCCCAGTGTCCACCGTATTTGACTGGCAGTAAGAGTTTGAAGGAATGAGGTCCATGCCATAACTCCTTTAGGCAGACTGATCTCTTTGGTTCTCGTGTAAAATTCTTCTATGCAAGTTTTCTCCGAGGAACCATGGCTCAAGAGCTCGGAACGATGGCAAATATGTTCAGTCATCCACATTTGTAACAGCAAGTTACAACCTTCGAAGAAATTCCCCCCGGCTTTGCAGGCTGTGAGAGCTCGAAAGATATCAGATACTATCATAGGCGCGAGAGCGCTATTGTTTTGAGTGAGCAAAGTACTGACTACCCCAGATATTTTCAGGTCAATATTCCCGTCTTTCCTCGGAAATATCAGAAGGCCCAAAAACATCATCATAAAAGCTACCCGTCTGTGCTTGTCCCACTTCTGACGAATACCTTTGCTACACAGTTTGTTGATCGGATTGTTGAATCCTCCTTCATGACCGTACCTGTCATATATGAAGCATGGAGTACAAAAACCGGCAGCCAGATCCGGGTTGTGGACCGTCCTGGGTATCTTTAGTGAATCTAAGAACCGATGCACCGTGACGACCCTTGGGGCGACCAGGTATTTTTGCTTTAATGGAAGTTCAGCATTTCCGATGTACCCAGCCATTTCTTCCAGAGTCGGGGTGAGTTCAAAATCGGAGAAGTGGAAAACATTGTGCGCCGGGTCCCAGTAGGTGACCAAAGCTCTTATGATATCCCCTCGAGGCAGGACTTCCAGTAAACCCGTGAGACCTTTCAGATATTTCTTGACCTCGTCTTGCCCCTCAGCCCCTAAATCATTCCACCATAGCCGTAACTTGACAGGGATTTTGGTCATTATTGAAAAATGTTCATTTTGCATCGTGCTCATCCTGCACATTTATTAAGGTGATTTTAACAAAATAACTTGACTCAAAAATTTTTACAAGGAGGATCAAGTTTTCGAACACGACCTTTCAGCACTTCGGGGGTGAAGATTTTAAGGCTGTGTGGGTCAATTGGACAAAATCCTAAACATGACCCAAAAGGTGGCTGTTTATGCAAAGCCAGCCTTCCGGCGTCCCTTTGGGAACATTCGGCTATTTATGATAAAACAGCACCACCCGACTTATTTTGACACATCATTTTTTTTTGGTTTTGGCTATCTTAGCAAAAGCGGGGTTGAACCCGATGGGGGTTGCCTACGTATCTCACATCCGGTGAGAATCAAACCAGCGTAGTTCGGTACATCGTGAATAGAGAAAATCAATTAAACCCAGAAAGCAAGAATATGTTTTTTTTATTTTATTTTCTTTTGAAAAGAGATAAAGACTAAAGAAAATATATATATATATATATATATATATATATATATATATATATATATATATATATATATTTTAAGGAAATATTTGGACTATTAGTCTGAATTTATAAAAGAGGTACTACGAAAGAAACAACATTTTTTTTTGAATTATGAATTTTCCATTTTTTTTCTTTTTACTTTTAAATAAATACCCTTTTTTGATTTTGAAAGTGATTAAAAAGAAAAAATTTATGTGTTTTTTTTTTAATAAATCAAACTAGAAGACAAATTTCTTTTTTATTCTTTTTTTTTTTAGATAAATTCCGGCGAGGTTTTGACACCACTTGGACATTGGTTTTATTTTTCCAAAAATAAGTAATTATCTCCCTACGCTGCTATTTTTCCTTTTTAGAAACCGGTCAGCATGCGGAACTGAAGCAAATAAATGCGCAAAACAAATAGGATGCAGCAGGATGGTCTTTTCATTACAGGTTGTCTGTCCTAGACGGACCCAACCCCTGTCTTGAGCCCCCTAAGTCAAATGCAACATGATGCAAATAAGCGTTCCTACTAGGGATCCGGCATGAAGCTTCGTTATACTAGGTTTATAACCTGGGTATTTGTTCTAGACTGTGTACCCGAGCAGACAACTCGAGTCGAGGAAGGGGCTACGTACCGGGGACCCGCGAGATCGTCCGGCTTTGGAACTTGTCCGACCTCTTTCTTATTTCAGGTATCGACACTAACAGAATAGGGAGTCTCGACCAGCGAGCTTCTCCTTGGAGGTAAGAAGAGAAGGGTTTCGGCACAGTTTATATACAGTTCAGATAATATCAAAGAGGTCAAAGACAACATTTACCACGTTATGCCCAAACATGTAATAAAGATTAGATAATGAAGCCAAATATAACAATTATTCTAAGCTCGAATTCTGAACCCTGAACAAACGTTCTTGGTTCTCCTCCCCAGCAGAGTCGCCAGAGCTGTCACACCTCCTTTTGCGCGCCCACCCCGAAGGGTAACTGCGCGAGGGAGTTTTTCCAATTTAAGTGACAATATTCGAAATGGGATTATTTATTTAATTCAGAGTCGCCACTTGGGAAAGGTTTGACTTTTGGTGTCCCAAGTCACCGGTTTATCTTGAATCCCAAATCGAGGAAATTTTTCGACTTTTCCAAATGAAGTCTGCGAACCAGAAATTCTAAGTAAGGAATTGTGTTGATCCGAGGGAAGGTGTTAGGCACCCTCGAATCCTGTGGTTCTAGCACGGTCGCTCAAATTGTTATAATGGCTAAATATCTGATTTAAATACATGTTGTGACTTATGTTCTTTTATTAAGTTTAAACCGCTTTTATTATTGTCATTTTTATTTTTTATAGGATTGCAACGTCGTGAAAATGCATCTCGAACCACGTCACAATCAATGCACCCGTGGTCGTCGACACATTTAGACTCCGTTGAGATTTGGATTTGGGTCACATCAATGTGCACCCGAATTTAAGAATGTAATTTAATTAAGTCGCACCTAGAGCAACTAACGTACTGTTATTTTGGGAAGGCCGTAAAATTCGCTAAACGGCCTGTCCCGAATTCTAAGTATTTTAGTATATACATTTAGAGGGCCCCGCAGCTTGTTCATTTTTGTTTGTCGAGGCTCGTCTCAATTTTATTTAAAGGATAAGCCTATAGTGACTATATTTTTCTATTACGTTTGTCTCTAAAAAATAAAAGGAAGAGGATACCAAATTTACTTGTTTAAACAACTACATACTAAATCTTTAATATGTTTGCCGAATCCGAATTTTGTTTTATTACGTGATTGGTTGTTTATGAGAGTTACCTCATGACTTGTCTTCAACAAGTGAATACGCTTGTTAATTGGCTAAGGGAGATGGCAAACAAACTAATAACATATACTAAACTTACATTAAACGACCTTCAAATTTGAATTTTAAAACTAGCTTATTTGGGCTTTGATTAATGGAATCGGCTGTTTTATTAGGAAAACTACTACTAATTAAACTCAAAAATACCTATTAGTTTTCCTCAAAAGTCGTCTCATTATTTCGAAATAGTGAATCTATATCGAAACCCATATCGAGCCTATATCGGAACAAGTAATCTAACAAGGGAGTTGGCGTACATGGCCGAACTGTTAACGTAACCACATGAGAATTTGTTTGGGGTACATTCATCCTGAAGTCAAACGGAATCAAATACAACAGATTTGCCAGTTTAGAGGTCTAGACCAAACACATACAGATGCTTGCCATGATTCTATGTTATAATGTCATAACTAAAATAAAACCCAATGGTTATATGCATTAAAACACGTCTGATCTAACAAACAAATGCTATCTAATAGTTCATCTCAAATCAGAATGTATGTTAATTCATACAGAGCAATTGCAGTTTGAAGTTAAACAAATGCAGGCCAACTTATCATTTAAACTATGGCTATATTTTGAACATAAGCATCGTGAAGTAAACAACATTTGTTTCTTTATTTCTGCTTCAAAACTTCAAGCTTTCAACAACACATGGTTTCATAAGTTGTGTACCTGGAAGTGTTTACAGTTGAAGAAGAAGGGAAGTCAGCAGAGTAACAATGGCAACAAATGCAGCAGCAGTAACAGCAGACAACAACAGGACAAATCCCAGAACAAAGTGCAACTATAGCCGATAGAACAAGTAGTAACAACACAAACAGCAATACCCAGTGCAGTAGACACAATGCTTCAAGACAAAACCAAGTCCAGGAAAACAAACAATGCAACCCAAACAATAGACTTAGTCGAGACTTGGAAGAAATCAGGATTGATTGAAAGGTTGAACAAATGAAACCCAAACAACAGTAGGAAGAAACAGTTTCTGATTTTTGTATGTTTTTCTCTCTTGTTTATGTGTCTGTATATGCCTCTCTGTGATATCCCTCTCACTATCTATTTTCTTTTCAAAATCCAGTGCCAATTTCCAGTCTCGAAATCTGTCTCTATTTCAGTTCCCAATTTTCAGCCCTCAATGTGTATGCCTTACTTCTCTTATCTCTATTCTGAAAAAATCCAGCCCCCAAGTTAGTCTAAAAATCAGTCCTCTCTCTCCCAAAAATCCCCTCCTTTTCTAATGGAAGTTCTCCTATTTTATAAGCCTAGCATCAGCCCTTTAACAGCCTGTTAGACAAATCAGAACCCCTCCCATGTGATCTGTTTTCTTTCCACTCAACTACTTAAAATAAGACCCCTCCCATGACATTCCCTGACAGTCCCCTTTCCCATTTTATTAACTAAAAGCAGACATGGGCAGCAGGAATATAACCTGACGTCAAACTATTTTAAACTTTAAAAAGGCCTTAATGCACATGTTGTGCACAAATGCACATGCCCTCCATTTCAGACTGTAACTAAACAAAAATGAATCCTCAAATTTCTGATTCAAATACATCGATTATAAGTAGCTAAACTCAATTCCTAATTGATTCAGACAATGCTTAACAGAAACAGATCAAATTGTTATTATTCAAACATCTGAAACTATTCGACGATACGTATCGAATCGACTATACTAATTATAGCATGTACAATCGAAAACCATGATTAGACATCTAACAGTATTAAGCACATGATTCGAATTGTACTTACTAAACAAAAAAATTGCACTGGGGAATCAATTAATCAATTTAATTTGAACTCAATTAGTTGTGCAACTCAACACATATACATGATCAGTAAAGGGAAGGAAAATTTGATTGAATACAGAGGTCCGGGCAAGGTGGGCAACAAAAGTTGATACAATTCAAAAGCACAAACTAAACCAGACGTTTGGCCATACAGACAGATCTTTAACACATACATGAACTGGACAAAGAAAAGAAAACAAACTTATCTTAAAGCCCTTGAAAAAAAATCAGAGAAACCAACTCGTGTTTGAATAGACCCTTCTTGGGGTTGAACAGACTTTAATCGAAGTGTTCTCACTGAGAACACTTCGACTAAGGTCCATTAGACCCTAAATACTTTGGCTCAAACGGACACAGACCAATCACGAGGAACCATAGGGCTCCTAAAATCAGATCTGGGTTTCATGTTTCCCTGGTTAGATTCGGACCAAACCAAGCATGGTTTGGTCACGAGGGAGGTCCGGGGACTGTCTGGTGTGAAACTGGGGTCAATCGGTGTAAGTCAGGTTCCGACTCGAATCTTCAAATGAAGATTCGAGAAGGTGGGAGGGGATTCGAGCTAAGTGGCTGGTGGATTTGGGTTCAGGATGGTGAGGTGCATCTATGGTGTTAAGGTGAGGGCCACCGGCGTTCATGCCGCCGGGTTTTTGGTGAAGGGAAATGGGGGCGGCTAGGGTTCCGGGGTTTGTGGTGAGGACGATGAAAGGTAGGGGGGTCTGGCTAGGGGGCGTGGGGTAAAGGAATAGGATTATATAGTAAGTGAGTGGTCGATTCCTGGCCGTCGGATGGAGTGAGATGAAGGGTCAGGTTCTTTTGGCTGGTAAGGAACGGTGTCGTTTCAACCTAAAGGGGGTTGGGTCGGTCCGAGTGAAATGGGTCGGGTTTATTCGTGGGTATGGGGAATGCGATCTTGGCTGTTGATCATTCTGAGATCAACGGCCCAGATCAGACCAGATCCAAACGACGTCGTTTGGACGCTCTTGAGGTCAGCTGGTCTGGACCGGGGCAAGCACATGCTTTGGGCTCGATTTGGGCCTCGGATTTTGAATGGGAACCAGCCCAAACCTGATTTCAGGCCAATTTTGCACTCTTTTTCTTTTATTTTTCATTTTTAAAACAAAAACCTAATTAAACATAATTAAACTCCATTAATTAAACACTTAATACAATTATTCACGCATATTAAAATGTTAAAAGTAGGTAAAATTAAACAAGGCAACAATCATGACAAAATGCATATTTTATGATTTTCCATTTAATAACCGGATTACGGTTCAAACTACGCATGACAATATTTTTTGTATTTTGTTTTAATAAAAATAAAATGGGCAAAAATCATAAATAATTAACAACATACCACGTAAAAATCCAAAAATTGTACAGCAAGACCAATTGCTATTATATTTGTTTCTTTTGGAGTGATTGTCGTGTAAAACAAAAATCACGTGCTCACAGCTAGTCCAGTTGGGTTTCCTGCAGCCAGTCCCTCAGACAAGGCACAATTCGGCCTCACCTACTTACAAAGCCGGTGTTAGGTGCGCCTATCATTCAGGAGCGGAAGGGCACGATACAAATGACTGCTGGGCTTTGAGAAGGGTAGTCGAGAATTTAATAGAGCAGGGGAAAATAGTACTAAGGGACGAGGAGGTCCCAAATGTGACTAACAATCCGTTGCCCGCTCACAATAACGGGCCGCTAATTGGAATGATTTGCGAGGACAAAGAATTTGATCCTGCTTTAATAGCTATAATCGCCATCGTCGATGCAGGGAAAAAGCCTAAAACCACCCCGAAGCCAGAGAAAGGGGAAAAGAAGGTCAGTACTGTCAAGGGCAAGCCCGAAGAGAAGGTGGAGAAAAAGATAGTGACGATGGTGCCTGTAAGGAATAAAGTTCTTTACGTTCCACGAGGTCGAGCAGAGAAACCGCAGAGTTTCGAAGTCAAAAGGGCAAAACCAATGTACGTACCAAAAGGGGCCTATGTGGTCTGGGGGACGATTCAACCACCTCGGCTGAATGAGCCAGTGGTTATCGGACGCGTGCCACAGAAGCTGATGACAAACCCGTCCATAGTACCGTGGAACTATCAAAGAACGATGGTTACGTACAAAGGCAGAGAAGTCACGGGAGAACTTCCGGAAAATACTTTCATTGGAAGGTATTCGAACACTCGAGAGTTAAACAACGCCACACGGAGACGCTTCCCACCAAAGAAGCTTGTAAGCGTTGAAGAAGCGGAAGTTTTCTTCCAAAAGATGAAAATGCCAGACTACGAAGTGGTAGATCAACTACGCAAGTGCCCCGAGCAAGTGTCCATGCTATCTCTGCTGATGAGGTCGGCCGAACACCAAAATATCTTGATCAAGACCTTGAACGAAGCGTACATACCAGTTGAAACCTCAGTCGAACAACTAGAAAGGATGACGGAGAGGTTCTTCGCCGTTAACCAGGTTTCTTTCAGCAAGAACGACTTACCTCCAGAGGGAGAAGCTCACAACAAAGCCTTACATCTGACAGTTAAATGCGAAGACTACTACGTCAAGCGGGTAATGTTGGATGGAGGTTCAGGTGTTGACATTTGTCCGCTCTCCACACTACAGAGAATGGAAATTGGGACCGGAAGAATCCGCCCCAATAATGTCTGCGTGAGGGCTTTTGATGGCGTCAAGAGGTATACCCTCGGGGAAATAGACTTGGTGTTGACTATAGGACCAGTGGAGTTTGAAATAACTTTCCAGGTGCTTGACATGGATACGTCTTACAATTTTCTCCTCGGCAGACCTTGGATTCATGCGGCAGGGGCTGTGCCTTCCACTCTTCACCAAATGGTGAAGTTTGAGTACGAAGACCGGGAAATTGTGGTCCACGGAGAAGACGAACAGTCTATTTATCGGGACCCATCCATCCCATATCTTGAACCAAGGGAAGGGAGCGAGCACACGGTTTATCAGGCTTTCGAAGTTGTGCTAGCAGAGCAGTATGAAGAAGGAAGACCTTGCCCCCAGCCTTTCTTGTCCAACGCCTCAATCATGGTGGCTAAAGAAATGATCCGCCATGGATTCAGGCCAGGGAAAGGGCTTGGACGAACATTGCAAGGAATAACGGAACCCATCACCTTGCCTACCACCAAGAAACTTTTTGGGATAGGTTTTCAACCCACTCCAAAAGATGAAGAGTGGGCAAATAAGAGGAAAAATGAGGGTTGGAAACTGCCTCGTCCATTGCCAGATCTATACGAAACTTTCGTTGGACCGAAATACATCGAAGAACAAGACGATGAGGTTTTCACGGCCGAAGAGATCGAGGAGATATGTGGGGCAATGAGAGTAATGCTCGACGAAGCTCACATGGTTCAACCGGGAGAAGGCACCAGCACCGCTGAGATGCTATATGTGGGGCCGAATGCCAAGCTTCGAAACTGGGAGGCCACGCCATTCCCTACTAGACAGGAGTCCGGGTAGACCTGTCCTGCCACCCTTCCTACATCACGAGTTATCCCCAGGATATAACTTGGATTTTTTTTTCCCTTCAATTGTTGTTTTGAATTCCTGAGTTATAAACATTGTTATCTTCCAAGTTCCAAGAAAATAAAAATCATTGTTTTCTCATTTTTCCTTTGTTCTGATTTTTGTTATTTTTTCATTTATCTTTTCTTTCAGTTATAATAATGCGGCTTTAAATAATATGACATGCTTGCGGACTTCACGCCCAGATCACAACGAGCTATTTAATTGTGAAATAATGAACCAAGAACCAGAATATGACGAAGAAGAGGCTTTTAGGGAAATAAACCGAGAATTGGAACACTTTGAGAATAAACCTAAGCCGGATCTGAATGACACTGAATCGGTTAATTTAGGAACTCCTGAAGAAATCCGAGAGACCAAAATAAGCATTCACACGGACGAGAAAATGCGAGACGCGATAATTCAACTCTTTTTTGAATTTAAAGATGTGTTTGCTTGGTCATACGATGACATGCCAGGATTAGGTATTGATCTAGTGGTGCATAAATTGTCAATTCACCCTGATTGTCCTCCAGTTCAACAAAGGCAAAGAAAGTTCAAAACTGATGTCAGTGACAAAATTAAAGAAGAGATCACCAAGCAGCTGAAAACGGGAGTAATTCGGGTAGTCCAGTACACCACGTGGTTGGCGAATGTAGTTCCAGTGCCAAAAAAAGATGGGAAGGCTCGGGTATGTGTGGATTATCGAGACTTGAATAAGGCGAGTCCCAAAGACAATTTCCCATTGCCCAACATCCACATCCTTATCGATAATTGCGCCAAACATGAGATACAGTCTTTCGTAGATTGTTATGCTGGGTATCATCAGGTATTGATGGATGAAGAAGACGCCGATAAGACTGCTTTCACTACACCTTGGGGCACTTACTGTTATCGGGTTATGCCATTTGGTCTGAAGAATGTTGGGGCAACTTACATGAGGGCCATGACTGCCATTTTCCATGACATGATGCATCAAGAAATAGAGGTGTATGTGGATGACGTGATAGTCAAGTCCAGGACGCAAGACAATCATATCCAAGACTTGAGGAAATTCTTCGAGAGACTAAGGAAGTACGACTTGAAGCTGAACCCAGCCAAATGCGCTTTCGGAGTCCCATCAGGCAAGCTTTTGGGTTTCATAGTAAGCAGGAGAGGTATCGAATTAGATCCAACAAAGATAAAATCTATCAGAGATCTACCTCCCCCAAGAACAAAGAAAGACGTGATGAATCTGTTGGGCAGGTTAAACTACATCAGTCGATTCATTGCCCAGCTGACTAGCACGTGTGAGCCCATATTTAAGCTATTGAGGAAAGATGCAGCGATCAAATGGACGGCTGAATGTCAAGAAGCTTTTGACAAAATCAAAGAATATCTTTCAAATCCCCCAGTTTTGGTCCCGCCAGAGCCAGAGAGGCCCCTGTTCTTGTATCTGACAGTCTTGGAAAATTCTTATGGTTGCGTCCTCGGGCAACATGACGTAACCGGAAAGAAGGAACAAGCGATCTACTACTTGAGCAAGAAATTCACCGGCTACGAGGCCAAGTACACTCTGCTGGAAAGAACATGTTGTGCTTTCACGTGGGTTGCTCAAAAATTGAGACATTATCTCCAAGCTCACACTACTTACCTCATAAGCAAGCTGGATCCCTTGAAGTATATATTTCAGAAACCAATGCCTACTGGAAGACTGGCCAAGTGGCAAATCTTGCTTACTGAATTTGACATAGTCTATGTCACCCGCACGGCAATGAAAGCCCAGGCGTTAGCAGATCATTTGGCCGAAAACCCGGTTGATGAAGAATACCAACCGTTGAGTACTTATTTTCCGGATGAAGAAATAAACACCGTAGAAGTAGTCTCGGAAAACGCTCATGTTTGGAAGATGTTCTTTGATGGGGCCGTAAACGCCAAAGGTGTAGGAATCGGGGCAATTTTGATCTCACCCTCTGGTCAGCACTATCCTGCTACAGCTAGACTGCGCTTCTTTTGCACGAACAATACAGCTGAATATGAAGCCTGCATCATGGGCATGCATATGGCGATCGATCAGGATGTTGAAGATTTATTGATTATGGGAGATTCTGACCTGATTATCCGGCAAGCCCAAGGTGAATGGGAAACTCGGTATGTCAAGCTTATTCCTTACCGACAGCACGTGGAGGACCTCGACAAGCGTTTCAAGTCAATAGAGTTCAGGTACATCCCGCGGTGTCACAACGAACTAGCGGATGCACTTGCTACCTTAGCTTCAATGTTACCCTACCCAAGCAACGCCCACGTCGATCCCTTGGAAATCCAAATCAGGGAAAGACACGGTTACTGTAACGTAATCGAGGCAGGATCGTGTACATAGCCATGGTACCACGATATCAAGAGGTTCTTGAAGACACAAGAATACCCCGAACATGCTACCGGAGATCAGAAGAGGACTATCAGGCAGCATGCAGGAGGTTTCTTTTTGAGCGGCGAGGTATTGTATAAAAGGACCCCGGACCTCAATCTGCTAAGATGTGTTGACGCCGAGGAGGCGGGAAGGATCATGCATGAAGTACACGCAGGAGTGTGCGGGCCCCACATGAACGGGTATGTTTTGGCAAAGAAAATCCTTCGAGCAGGTTATTACTGGATGACCATGGAAAAGGACTGTTTTAGCTTCGTTCGAAAGTGTCATCAGTGTCAGGTGCACGGTGATTTGATTCATGCGCCCCCCACAGAACTGCATCCCATGTCTGCACCTTGGCCATTCGTTGCTTGGGGTATGGACGTCATTGGTCCGATCGAGCCGAAGGCCTCAAATGGACACAGATTTATATTGGTTGCTATCGACTACTTCACAAAATGGGTGGAAGCTGTCACTCTCAAGTCGGTCACTAAAAAGGCTGTAGTGGATTTTGTGCATTCAAATCTTATTTGTCGTTTTGGTATTCCTGCAACTATCATCACAGATAACGCGGCAAACCTGAATAGTCAATTGATGGGGGATGTATGCGAACAGTTCAAAATAACGCATAGGAATTCCACTCCTTATCGGCCCAAGGCCAATGGCGCTGTGGAAGCAGCAAACAAGAACATCAAGAAGATCTTGAGGAAGACGATCCAGAGTTCCCGACAGTGGCATGAACAGTTACCCTTTGCGTTGTTGGGATATCGCACTACGGTACGCACGTCAATAGGAGCAACCCCTTATCTTTTGGTTTATGGGACCGAGGCTGTGATACCAGCAGAGGTAGAAATTCCTTCGCTCCGAACCATTGTCGAAGCAGAAATTGAAGATAGCGAGTGGGTTAAGACTCGATTGGAGCAGTTGACTTTGATCGACGAGAAACGAATGGCTGCGGTTTGTCACGGGCAATTGTACCAACAAAGAATGGCCCGTGCTTACAACAAGAAAGTCCGACCTAGGAATTTTGAAGTGGGTCAACTGGTATTGAGGCGCATTCTGCCGCATCACCAGGAAGCAAAAGAAAAATTTGCTCCTAATTGGAAAGGCCCATACATCATCAGGAAGATATTGCCAAGAGGAGCCTTGTATCTGGGTGATATTGAAGGAAATGATCCTGAAACAGCAGTGAATGCGGATGCATTCAAAAGGTACTATGTTTGAGTTTGCTTTAGTGATATTTTGGCACACGTGAGATGATGGAGGATTTATTCCCACTACCCCAAACACCATCAACTCTCTCTACAAGCCCTTTGAGCCGATTACATTTCTTCGGCTACCTATCAAAAAAAACATTGATTGAGCCTAAACTACGTCTGACTTGATTCCGAAAGGATACGTAGGCAGCCTCTCTTTGGGGTTCAGTCACACCAAAATAAAATCCCATTTACCCTGAAATTGAAACCGGGGCACACCAAACGGCATAGAAGTTATAGTTTCATCTACCATTCTTTTACCAAGCACAAGTCCTTCGGATCAATTACCAAAGGTAGGGGGAGCCAAGAGATATCACGATTGGAGGCCGGTACATTCAGAATTGAGAGAAACCAAAATGAGAGAGCTTGTTTAGTAAAAACTCGCAAAGAGTGCTATCAAGCGACAACAAGAAGAGAAATGAGAGAGGTCGACTAGCGAAAACCCGCAAAGGGCGCTGTCGGCCGAAAGGATGATTCCACCTCAGGAAGTCTTGGCAAAGTTCCACCGGTTTGGAAACATAGTTCCACTTTTGGTTCATGGGGAAATACAAGTTCGTGAAGGTCAGGCGTCCAGTCCAAAAAGCATGTCATGTCAATTCAAAGTCAGCATGTTTCCCTCAGATAAGTCTTTCTTGTCCCGAAAGGGACACTTCTCTTCTAAAATTTGCTTTCTCCATTCTTTGTTTTACTTTTCTTTGAATACCTTTCATTTTAACTCCAAGTTCCAGATATACTGGAAAGAATAGGTGGCAGGACCGGTTTCACGGAGTTCCGTTTCGTAAGAACTAAATACCCTGCTTCAGTGATACGTTTTTCCAAACCCAATGGATCATGATGTTGGCTGTATTCGAAGTAAAGCCACACACACACAAAAAAAATCCCCACAGACAAATCCCCACAGGGTCCCCCTTTGTACAAATCCCCACAGGGCCTCCCTTTTTACAAATCCCCACAGGGCCTCCCTTTGTAAAATTCCCCACAGAGCCTCCCTTTGTAAAAATTCCCCAAAGAGTCTACCCCAGCTAATCCCCGACGAGTCTGCCTTGTACAAATCCCCACAGAGTCTCCCCAATAAAATCCCCACTAAAAATCCCCAAGCAGAACGGGATGGAAGAACCAAAGCCTTACACGGGCAAATCATCACAAAATCTGGAAACGCGAGTCTGAGCAGTCCAAAAGGGTTTCGCCTGCGAATCCAATCAATGGCAGAGTTTCTCAACAGAAATAAGGACGCGACAAAGTAATTGGAACAATCAAGGTCACCGAACCAACCGCCATTTCCGAACTGACAATTGTTCTTTATTTGGAGAATTGAAATAGGTGTGATCCAAGGCAACCATGCAAGAAGCAGGTGTCGCCCAAAAAGAAAAGAAATACATGAGTGCAAGAAACGACTTGGAAATAAGGAATCCACTCAAAAGGGAAGTTTCCCCAAAATTCACTTTTACATTTTACTAAAAGAAGAAAAACTCAAAAACAAGAAGGTCAGTTAGAATCACCGGCATTTTCCATTTAGCCAGCATTAGGGCTCCAACCCCTGAACTGAGCATTTTTCTGTTAGCCAGCATTAGGGCTCCAACCCTGAACTGAGCATTTTTTCTGTTAGCCAGCATTGGGGCTCCAACCCTGAACTGAGCATTTTTCTGTTAGCCAGCATTAGGGCTCCAACCCTGAACTGAGCATTTTTCTATTAGCCGGCATTAGGGCTCCAACCCTGAACTGAGCATTTTCCATTTAACCAGCATTAGGGCTCCAACCCTGAACTGAGCATTTTTTTTGTTAGCCAGCATTAGGGCTCCAACCCTAAACTGAGCATTTTCCATTTAGCCAGTATTAGGGCTCCAACCCTGAACTGAGCATTTTTCTGTTAGCCAGCATTAGGGCTCCAACCATGAACTGAGCATTTTCCATTTAGCCAGCATTAGGGCTCCAACCCTGAACTGAGCATTTTTCTGTTAGCCAGCATTAGGGCTCCAACCCTGAACTGAGCATTTTCCATTTAGCCAGCATTAGGGCTCCAACCCTGAACTGAGCATTTTCCATTTAGCCAGCATTAGGGCTCCAACCCTGAACTGAGCATTTTTCTGTTAGCCAGCATTAGGGCTCCAACCCTGAACTGAGCATTTTCCATTTAGCCAGCATTAGGGCTCCAACCCTGAACTGAGCATTTTTCCTGAACTGAGCATTTTCCATTTAGCCAGCATTAGGGCTTCAACCCTGAACTGAGCATTTTTTCTGTTAGCCAGCATTAGGGCTCCAACCCTGAACTGAGCAATTTCCATTTAGCCAGTATTAGGGCTCCAACCCTGAACTGAGCATTTTTTCTGTTAGCCAGCATTAGGGCTCCAACCCTGAACTGAGCATTTTCCATTTAACCAGCATTAGGGCCCCAACCCCTGAACTGAGCATTTTTCTGTTAGCCAGCATTAGGGCTCCAACCCCTGAGCAGAGCACATTTTCTGTTAGCCGACATCAGGGCTCCAATCCCTGAGTTGAGCACTTTTCCATTCATCCAGCATTAGGGCTCCAATCCTTGAACTGAGCGTTTTTACCTTATGGCGACATTAGGGCTCCAATCCCTGAGTTGTGTTTTTGTAGACTAGAGTTTTCCAATCCCCTCATCAATTCTGTAAGTTGTTATGGCGAATAATTCACGAAATTTTCCTAGTGAAACTGGGGCAGAAAAATTTCGTTCATTTGTTTTATTGTCTCAGCAGGTCTGACCTCGAGGTGCATGGATCGAGACGACCTACGGGATGAGTCTCAATCCAGAATAAAGAAAAGAAGAAAAGGACAAAAAGAAGATGTTCCGAGATATTGGAACAAACAAAGGGCGGATCACTCCAAAATTTGATCAAGGTCCCGAACTCCGCCAATCCCGTCTCACTCAATATCGCAGAAATAAACAGGCACCTACAACTTGCAAGCATCAAGATTCGGATCGAAGTCTACAAGCAGAATCAGCTAAGACCCAAGATCAAGTTGCAAAAGAATTATAGATAGGAATCTTGTAACTAGCGGTTGACAGGCATAAATAGTTAGTTCAGTTTCAATTTCCTTTGGTTGTAATAAGGCGGTCGGTAAGCAGTAGTGGCAACAACAACGGCAGTAACGACAAGCATTGCAATCCCGTGGTAGTCCCAGCTACCAAAGTTTCCCGAACTACATTGACCTGATTCCTGTTTAGCCCAGGATATGTAGGAAATCTTTGAAGCGAAGATTTGGTCAAATCTTTCAAAAATGCGCTTCACACGGAGTATTCCAATATGCAAAATCGCTCATATCCGCTCACTTTATCTTTGTACGGAAACTCTTCATGTTTTCGCACAAAGAGGGGCAGCTGTGAGCACGTGATTTTTGTTTACACGACAATTACTCCAAAAGAAATTAAAAAAAAATAATAACAAATGGTTTTGCTGTACAATTTTTGGAATTTACGTGGCATTTTTTGTTAGTTATTTGTGCTTCTGTCCGTATTTATTTAGTCTTATCAAACAAAATACAAAAATATATGTCGTGTGTAAGCTAAGGATATTGTTCTACTATTAGGAATTAATCAAACCATAATTCGGTTATTAAAATCATAAAATATGCAGCTGTTATTCTATTTGTCGTCCTTGGGTGATTTTATTTTAATTAAATATTAATGGTGTGGTAGTTGTTTAATATTTGTATAGTTTTGTTTTATAATTTAGGTGGGATTTTTAGAAATTAAAGAAGAAAAAAGAAAGGGGTTTTCGGATTGGGCCAGTTTGAACTAAATAAGAACAGGCCCAAACCAAAATAACCCAGTCCGAATACCCTTTTACCCGGTCCAATTAATCTGGCCACACGACCGTCCAAACGACGTCGTTGTGTCACCCTCAATTTGGACCGTTAATCTCACTAGATTGACGGTCCAGATCACTCACCCATAACCCCATACCCGACCCGTTACCCGGACCAACCCTGACCCCAATACTAAACCAAATGACACCGTTTGATTAGCTCTTGGATCTTGGTCGTTGATCTTGACTGATCCAATGGCCAGGATCAAAACACACCCCCCCCCCCCCGTATATAACCCCTCATCTATCACCCCGCACCCCCAAGCCAGACCCCTCCCTTATCTTCGTCTCCCTCACCAGACCCAAACCCCACGAAACCCTAGCCGCCTTAGTCCCCTCCCGTTTGAAACCCGGCGGCATCAATGCCGCCGGCCACCATTTTAACACCCTAAGACCACTCAACCACCCTGAATCCAAATCCACCAACCGTTTAGTTCGAATCAATCCCTAGGTTCTCGAATCTTCATTTGAAGATTCGAGCAAAACCTCGATCTACACCAACCTACCCCAGATTCACACTAGACACTCCCCTGACCTCCCTCGTGACCAAACCAGGCTTGGTTTGGTCCGAATCCAACCAGGACAACCTGAATCCCAAATCTGCCTTAGGAACCCTAGAAGTCCTGAGTCCGATTTTTGTCCGTTTGAACCAGAAGATTAGGGTCTAATGGACCTTAATCGAAGCGTTCTCAGTTGAGAACACTTCGAATAAAGTCCGTTCAACCCCAAGAAAGGTCGATTCAAATCCGAGATAGGGCCTTCTGATTTTTCAAGCCTTTAAGGTATTTTTGTTTTCCTTTTCCTTGTCAGTTCATTTTGTTGTTTTGTTATAGTTAAATGTCTGTTCATATGTCCAAATGTTTAGTTGATTTGTTTTGAATTTTTTGTGTCGACTGTTCTGTCCTTGCCCGGACCTCTCATTTGGTCGAATCTCTTTTGCTATTCATTGACGAGTGTATGTGTTTGATAGTGCAATCGATTAAAATGAATTTCGATCGATTAATTAGTTCCCAGGGTCATTTCTTGTTTTGACAGTGCAATCTGAACCCCCTGTTCAATACTGTTCGATTCTGATCATTAGCTATTGATTGTATGTGTTGTAATTCGCGTAGTCGATTCAATATATGTCGTCAATTAGTTTCAGCTTCGAATGGTAATAATTTGATTCATGTTATTTGTTTTCTGCTGAAGCTTTGTTTGAATCCAATTAAGAATTGAGTATAGCTGCTTGTTAGTGTGTTCAATTTGAATCAGAAACGTTTAAGGATTGGGTTATAGTTGCATTTCAGGTTTGAGTCTGAATTGATGGCATGTGCACTCTTGGGCAGCATGTGTATTATAGTTTCCTTATTGAATTAGAGCAAATGGGACAGCATGTGTTGTCAGGGCATATACAGGCTGCCCATACTTTTGTTTTAGCTTATTAAAAGAGAAACCACTTTTAGTATTTAAAGATAGGGTTGTCAGGGGGAATCTCATGGGAGGGGACTTTATTTTAATATGTTGAGTGGAAAAACAGTAGGAGAACATGGGAGGGAATTGAGTTTGTTTAACAGGCTGTTTGAATGGGCTGATGCTAGGATAAATAGAGAAGTTTTCCACTGGTTCATATACAGACAGAAGCTAAAAAAACTGGAAAAGAGAGTAGAGAGTTCAGGGGATTAGTTCTGAAAATCAGCAAAATAGTTCTAAAAATCAGAACAGATAGTGAAGAGTTCTGAAAAGAGGGAGGCAAAAACAGTTCTGAAAATCAGAAAGAGAGGTTCCAGAAATCAGGGGAGGAGATAAAAAATAGGAGGGTCTTCATTAGTGAGAGAGGTTTTTAGCCATAAAAACAGTCCTAAAAAGAAAAGAAAGAGTTCAGTTTTATTGGAAGACAATTCCATTTGGCTTTGGTTCAGTTCAAAGCCCCAGTAGCTGATACTGTTTTTTCTGGTTTGACTCCAATTTGTTGAAACTTCCTATGCAATCTACTGGTCCAACTTTGGTTTGAGTTCAAGTCCATTTTGAGTTTTTACATGTTGTTTGTTGCTGCTTGGTTTTCACAAATCTTTTCGGGTTTCGTTTGAGTTGTTCCTGGTGCATTTGGTTGCTGAAACTGCTGTGTTGCTGGTGCTGTTTGTTGTTTATCACTGCTGCTGCATTGCTCACTCCTCTTTTCCTGCTTGTTGTCCAATTTCCAGGTACACATTTTGAATCTCACCTTGATGTAACAGTAACATTGAGTATGAAATGAAAGACACGAAGAACTCTTCAGTCATTGGGTGTTGTACCCATAGTCTTATAAATTGTCAGTAAATTTGTGCAAATCTTTAGGCTGTAACTCAATAGGAAAATACAGTAGTTAGCTTCGTATCTAATTAAAAACTTAGTTGGTTTAATTATTGCGATTCACAATGGTTGAGTTTGTTTAGTTGAACGTATGATGTAATTATGTAATTTGTAAAATGCACGAGTAATTGGTATAGCAATAACTAGACTTCATCTTTGGTTATATTTTGTACACATGGTACTGTTTCTAATCTTTCCCAATGTAATATAATTTTTTTTTTATCATTCGAGCTAACATTATTAAATCTGATTTCGTTAGGCAGTCTATAGAACCGTGTTCGAATTCCTATTAGTAGCAGCTTCATAATAATTAATTCCACTAATCCAGCTTAAATAAGCTAATTCGAATTCAACTCGAAGAATGTTAGCATGAGTTTAGCATTTTACTAATCTTGTATGTAATTCTCTTCATTAAGTTAGAAGCATGTTATCCCCTGGAATAAGGCGTGAAACCATTCCCCGCCTCAGAGATAATTAATCCGATAATTAATAAGAACCCGGAGTTGGCCAAGTATGTAATCCAATTAGCATGTATTTTCTTTCTTCTATTTTTTAGAGATAAACAAATAGAAAATATAGTCGTTGTAGGTTTATCCTTTCAAAAATGAGACGAGCCTCGCCAAATAACATGCACAAACTACGGGGCCCTCATGAATGTACATATTAAAATACTTAGAATTTGGGATGGACTGTTTAGTGAATTTCACTGCCTTCCCCAAAGATAATAACGCGTTAGACTCTTTAGGCGCGACTTAATTAAATTACATTCTTAAATTCGGGTGCACATTTATGCGACCCAAATTCAAATCTCAACGGAATCGAAATGTGTTAACAACTACGGGTGCATTGATTGTGACGTGGTTCGAGATGCATTTTCACGACGTTGCAATTCTATAAAAATAAATGATAATAATAAAAGCGGTTTAAACTTAATAAAAACACATAAGTCACAACATGTATTTAAATCAGATATTTAGCCATTATAACAATTTAAGCGACCGTGCTAGAACCACGGGATTCGAGGGTGCCTAACACCTTCCCTCGGGTCAACAGAATTCCTTACTTAGAATTTCTGGTTCGCAGACTTCATTTGGAAAGTCGAAAATTTCCTCGATTCGGGATTCAAGATAAACCGGTGACTTAGGACACCAAAAGCCAAACCTTTCCCAAGTGGCGACTCTGAATTAAATAAATAATCTCATTTCGAATATTGTCACTTAAATTAGAAAAACTCCCTCGCGCTTTTACCCTTCGGGGCGGGCGCGCAAAAAGGAGGTGTGACAGGGCTAAACTAAGTTTCTTCTTTAATAATTCAAAAGCCTCATCTTGATCCTTAACCCATTTAAATCTCTTATTCTTCCTAATTATTGTAGTCAAAGGAGCCGCTATGCTACTAAAACCCTTAACAAATCTCCTATAAAAACTAGCAAAATCATAAAAACCCCTAACCTCTGACACACTCTCTGGAACCGGCCTCTCTCTAATAGCTTTCACCTTCGTTTCATCAATCTCTATGCCTTTCCCACTCACAACAAACCACAATAAATTACCCTATTGATAACTAGGGATTCTAGTCTATTTCATACTCCTTTTTGCTTGAGTTTCGGATTAAAAATGTATACAAGTAATCCCGAAAGCTTACATGTTGTACTTGTTTGCAGTGTGTGGTCAAAAAGTGACAAGGAAGTCAAAACCAGCTCAAAAAGGAGTGGAACCTGCACAAGTGCCATGAACAAGTCAAAGCACCACTACAGTAGTAAATCCACCATGGCTGCAATAGACCCACCGCGGCCGCAGTGCTTTTATCGCAGTCTGCGGTGGCAAAGATCAGAGAGGATGCATTTTTGGAATTTCAAGCAACGCAACCCGCGGTTAATTTTTCGCGGTCTATGGTAGCTTTATTGTGGTTGCAGTCCAATTGTTGCGGTCCGCGGAAAAGAGATTCAGAGAACATGAAGTTTGAAAGTTTTAGGACACCGCGGTCCATGGTGCATTTGTTGCAGTCCGCGGTGAAGCCATCGCGGCCGCGGTCCATTTACTGCGGTCCGTGGTGGCCAGATTCAGAGAACAATATTTGAAGCAAAAAAGCCTCACCGCGGCCGCAGTCCATTTTTCGCGATCTACGGTACCTCCTTCAGGGGCATTTTTGTCCAAAAAATTCGGCCTTGTATAAATACTTCTTTTCAGATTTTTAGGTCATCTTATCTGTAGCTGAGTATGTGAATGCCGTTTTTTTAGCTATTTTGAGTAATTGTGTAGCTAGTTTAACATTAAATCTTCGAATCTTAGCTTGTAATTATATTTTATGGTTTATTCTTCATCTCAATATCGGATTTCTTCCATTATTATGAGTAGCTAGACTCATTAGCTAGGGTTGTGACTTAACCCTAGTGTGGGTATTTGATGGGTCTCTTATTTTAGGGCTTGGATGTTTATGGGTGGTTGATATTTGGCCTGATTTGTATTTTCCATGTTGAATTAGTGGTTGTAAACACTAATTTGTGCCTTTTTGACTTGGGCTCTTCTTGAGAAAGAGAGCTTGAGTCTAGAAAAATCAGGCCAACAAGGAATTGGGGCGTATTCAAGAGACTGATAGCCCCAATTAAAGGGTTAAACCTAGAGATAGTAATACCCGACTTGAGCCTATATTGCTTGCACTAGTTTTGACACCCAATTGGTCTTGAGAAAGCCAATTAGGGCAAAGTCACTCAAGCTACCGAGAGGTATAGAGTGAGTAGTTTCGTGCATTGGCTATATCGCAATCCCAAACATAACAAATTTGCCTTAGGCTTTAGAACCCGTCAAGTATTTACCTAGGAATAAGTCACTTCCCAAGTGCCTCTTTAACCATTTAGAAAACCTTACAAACATTTATACTTAGCTTAATTTCGCACATCATTAGTATAAAATTAGAAGTAACAAACAAACAAATATGATTGGAAGTGTAATCAAGAGCACTACACACTGCTAGTTTAGATAGGAATCCAACTCCCAAACATTCTAGCTCCCTGTGGATTCGATCCCGATCTTCTCGGGTAAAAGCTGCATCGACCGCTCTCTCCACTCTGTAGTGGTGTAGGGTTGGACCCGATCACCTATCAACACAAAAATTACACTTTTTAGGATTCGCAAAGAGTTTCTCTTTGCTAAGTACATCAAGCACACTTTTAACATGCAAAATATGATAATCCAAACAATGACTGTAAATAAGTGTATCATCAAAATAGACAACAATAAATTTACCTCTAAATGGCTTCAAAACATGATCC
Source organism: Nicotiana tabacum (assembly GCF_000715075.1). Classification (NCBI taxonomy): domain Eukaryota; kingdom Viridiplantae; phylum Streptophyta; class Magnoliopsida; order Solanales; family Solanaceae; genus Nicotiana; species Nicotiana tabacum. Next base: position 52,327,268 of record NC_134089.1, on the reverse strand, counting down.
ATCAAGCGCACAACTGTAATAGATGCATTACTTAACTCAAAAGGCATAAATAACCATGCATACAAACCAGTTTTATTTTTAAAGAGAAATTTTACCTCTGACGCACTAATTTTTTTGCTTCCTCACTTTCCTCAATCTCAACAAGTGAAATTTTACCTCTATACTAATTCTCTTATTTTTCTTCTCTCACCTTTTCCCCAGCCAATTGTTTAACTCTTTTATGATCTTCATACACTTGAAATGGAGTCAAGGGCTTCAAGAGATACGTTTTACCCTTCAACTCAAGAGTATGATTCTAGACTCGTTTGAGGATGAATGTTTGTTTAAGAGGGGGGATGTAACGACCTGGTCGATCATTCTGAGTGTTATAGCCTCGTTTCCCCATTTACTACTTATTATGTGCTCAATTGTTATTATGTGAATTGTCGGGGTAGTTGGTTTGGTTCCGAGAATATTTCGGAATGAGTTGGGACACTTAGTTCCAAGGTTGGAAGTCTAAGTTGAAAGAGTTGACCGGATGTTGGCTTATGTGTAAACGGCTTCGGAATAGAGTTTTGATGGTTTCGATAGCTCCATAAGGTTATTTTGAATTTAGGAGTGTGTCTGGATAGTGATTTGGAGTTCCGTATGTGATTCTGGCTTGAAATGGCGAAAGTTGAAAAATTAGAAGTTTGACCGAGAGTTACTACGTGGTTATCGGGTTCGAAATTTGTTTTTGGAAGTTGTAATAGGTCTGTTGTATCATTTATGACTTGTGTGCAAAATTTGACGTCAATCGGAGTTGATTTGATAGGTTTCGGCATCGAATACAAAAGTTAGAAGTTCATAAGTTCATTAGGCTTGAATTGATGCACGATTCATGGTTTTAGTGTTGTTTGATGTGATTTAACGCTTCGAGCAAGTTCATATGATGTTTTAGGACTTATTGATATGTTTGGTTGAGGTTCGAAGGCCCTCGGGTGTGATTCGAATCATGTTCGGCGCATTTTGAACCTTGGAAGAATTCTGATTTTTGTTGGTGTTGGTTTTCTTGTACGCGATCACGAGAGGAGGATCGCGATCGTGAATGGAAGCTGAGATTTTGTTCTACGTGTTTGCGAGCTTGGGCCTGTGATCGCATAAGTTTGTGAGGCAGTAAATTGCAAACGCGTGGGGTGAGGTCGCGTTCGCGAAGAGGAAAGAGAAGGGCTGGGGGTTCACTCAAATTTGTTATTCGCGATCGCGTAATGTTATCTGTGATCTCCTAGTTATGGGATTTGTAAGTCGCATTCGCATGGGAGATTCCGCGTTTGCGTAAGAGGATTCTGGAGCAGCTGAGTTTTTTGCTTTATGAACGCGAGGCACTTTCCGCGTTCGCGGAGAAGGGATATCTGGGCAGAATAAAAATCTCAAAAATGAGAGTTTGAGTCATTTTTCATAATTTGATTTTTGGAGCTCGGATTGTCGCAATTCTTGGAGAGATTTTCAAGGAGTGATTGGGGTAAGTGATTCTAACTCGATTTTAGTTAAACTACATGAATATATCATTGATTTCATCATTTAATTAGTGATTTGGGTAGAAAAATTGGGAAAACTGTAGAAACTTCCTAGGCTTTAATTTGATGATTTGAAGGTCGAGTCATGATCGTACTTGAGATATTTGGTATGATTGGACTTGTGATTTAATGGGTGTTCAGATTTTGTAAATTTTGTTGAATTATGAGACGTGGTCCCGAGGTTGACGTTTGAGTTGACATTTTGACTTTTGATTAAGAAATTAGCTTTTTCATATGGAATTATTTTCTATAGCTCGTGTTGATTGTATCGAATTGATTGTGGCTAGATTCGAGGCGTTCGGAGGTCGATTCGCGAGGCAAGGGCTTATTAGAGTAGAGATTTGCATGGTTTAAGGTAAGTAACACTTCTTAACCTAGTTCTGAGGGTATGAATCCCTGAATTATATGTTATGTGGTTGGTGTTGAGGTGACGAACATGTTGGATGACAGGCGTGTGGGCGTGCACCATAGAAATTGTGATCCGATTAATTTCGTGGTACCGTTTAGTCATCAGACCTAGTATCCATTCATGTGATCTCTATGTGTTAGAGTAATTGAGCTACCGATTCATGTTAGACTCATGTTAGGCTATATGTTTATCCTGTTGAGACCCGCTGTGATCATTTATGCTGTTGAATTATTTGCTTAGATGGCAATTTTGTACTCAGTCACATCCATTATTTTCATATCATATCTTAGTCTTTGCTACTATTATTGTTGTGTTATATATTATTGTTTGGGCTAATTGGCATGAGATTTGTGAGCTCGAGAGACTGCAGAGATTGATGACTGAGTTGGGTCCTGAGAGCTGTGATGTGAGTGAGATTTGTGGACTGAGTTACACGACGCAACAAGCCTTATGTCTATATGTGGATCGGGTTACATGATCGCAGCCTACTCCACACTACTAAAAAGTAGGAAGAGAGGGTCGCAATAGCTTTTACCCGATTTGTGGGTCGGGATCGATTTCCACAGAGAGCTAGGAATGTAGTTGAGTATCTATTTAGGTTGGAATTGCGTATTTGTTCCAAATATCATTTCTAATCATTTTTGGGTTTTTTTTATATTCTACTATTATCAAACTACAAATTATAATTGCTACTAGGTTAACTACGAGTAAATTGCTACAAGTTGTATCTAATATTTTAAAAGGCACTAGGGTAGTGGCATCCTCCTAGGTGGCCAATTGACGGGTAATTGAACCTAAGGCACGATGGACATGATTGGGGAATATGCTATAACTGTTGCACAATTTTACCCACTCTCACACCTCTCGGTAGAGAGAGTGATTTTGCCCAATTGACTTTCTCAAGACCAATAGGGTAGGCAAATTTGCTCAAGCAACTGGGGTTCAAGTCGGGTATTACTCTCTCGCGGTTGAACCCTTTAATTGGGACTATCAATTCTCTTGAGTCCATCCCAATTCCTTGTTGGGTCAATTTCGAAGAGTTAGGCTCTCTTTCTCAAGAAGAACCCAAGTCAACTTAGCACAAATTAGTGTTTGCAACCACTAATTCATAGATTAAACCATGAAATTGACCCAAATAACAAATACTCATAGTTAATCTAACCTTAAATCACAATACCCATCAATTACTCACACTAGGGTTGAGCCACAACCCTAGCTAATGGGTCTAGCTACTCATGCTTGAAGAGAAAAACAGAGAAATAGATGAAGATAAAGACATATTAATTAATTGCTAAGGTAAATACAAAGATTAAATGATTAAAACTAAGTAAAAATGCCCAAAATGGCTAAGAAAAGTCTTCTCACAAGCGCAGCTAACGTCTGATAATATCTGATGCCCTAAAAATGGAAAAAGGTTCTATTTATACTAAGCTGGAAAAACTGGACAAAATTGCCCCTGCGGGGTTAGTGCGGACCGCACAAAATGGTGTGCGGCCGCACTAGGCTCTTGAACTTGCAATCTTGACTCTCTGAACCCAGGCTTCGCGGACCGCACAAAATGGACTGCGGCCGCGGAGGCTTCTAGCGCGGTCCGCACAAACTCGATGGCGGACCGCACAGGCTTGAACCTCTGAACTTGGCATCTCTCTGAACCTTGTCTCTGCGGTGCGGTCCGCAGAGGTCCACCGCGGACCACACAAAGTGTAGTGCGGTCGCATTGCTTTGAAGCCTGAAATGCTGAGTCTCTGAACCTCTCTAGCGCGGACCGCACAAAGTGTAGTGCGGCCGCACTAGGCCTGTTTTTCCTGAGTTTGTCTTGTCTTTGGTACTTGTGCAAGTTTCACTCCTTTTGAGCTGATCTTTGACATCTTGTCACTTTGTTGATCAAACCTGCAATCAAGCACAACTTATGAGCCTTTTGGGACTATTTTGTATGAATTTATAATCAAAGCGCAAGCAAGAAGGAGCATAAAATGCGTCAAAATCCCTAGTTATCATTACACACCGCAACAAGTCTTATGGCTATATATGGATCGGGTTACGCGACGCAACAGGCCTTATGGCCATATGTGGATCGGGCTGCATGTCGCAACAAGTACCATACAATGCTGAGTGACTGAGTGTGACTAGCGAGAATTCAGATAGTCAGATTGAGTGCTCTGAGAGTGTGTGTACTTGAGGTTATTCATTGTGTTGTATCACATACGGTATTCATATTGGCATATAGATATAGAGATGTCATATTCTTCATATCAGTCACACTTGGCATATTTATCTATGTTGAATTAACTGTTAAACCTGGAAGCATGTCTACATTTTTTGTAATTGTTAAACTCTATATTTTTACTGTATTGGTTTAGCTCGTCACTATTTTTAACCCAAAGGTTAGACTTGTTACTTATTGATTTGGTTGTACTCACGCTACACTCTGCACTCGTGTGCAGATTCAGGTATTTTCGAGCACAGTGGTTATTGATCTTGGAGTTTTTACCCGTTCGGGAATAATTGAGGAGTTGTTTTGGCGTCCGCAAACCTTGACTCTCCTCCTTTATCTCTTAATTTTATTTATATTGTTCTACCTTCTTAGACAATGTTTCAGAATATGTTATTGTGTAGATACTCATGTACTCAGTGATACCTGGATTTTAGGGAAGTTAGTAATCGAGTAGTATTTGTTCATATCGGCTATTTATGAGAGTTATTACTGTTAAACTTGCTTCATCTTACCTCTAAGACAAAATGCCTAGTTTTATTGTGAATCTCGGCTTGCCTAGTTATGTGATAGACACCATCACGGCATGCCGAGTTTTGGGTCGTGACAGTAGTCAAGTATGACCTATGTATCAAAATATTATGATTTAAAATCACGTTTCAATTGCAAGTTATTATGCCTAAATTTGGAAGAAGAACTCAATATGCCTAAGACTCCTATTGTTCATATACATACTAAAAGTCTTGTTTTCAAATGATTTTATTGTTGATAACCTATGATGATGCTTGAAAGTGAAAGAAGTGAATATAAGATATAAAATGTGGTCACCATGCCAAGAATGGAAATTACACTTGTGGCTAATAGTGCCAACGAAATGAAAAGAATGTGTGAAAGGTTATGAAATGAGATGTAACTCCTTTATATAAAGAACATTTTGGGAGCATCGTTTAGTTGCCGAGGAAGGGTAAGATGAAATAACCTAACCCCAAAACTACACGTATCGGTGTAGGAGTGATTGAGAGGTAAATCCTTGTACTGATGTGTTGAGATTATTCCCTATATTTGGGAGGAGATTGATGTGTTGGGATAATTTTCCTTAATTAGGATGAGATGATTTCTAGTAGAATGTGATGTCGACCCACACGACATTGTGGGGAGACGGCTTAGCCGATCGGGTCGAGATCAGACGTCATACCGCGCACATGATGGTGTTATGAGTGGATGTCTCGAGGTGAGACAACTTAGCCGATCGGGTCGAGATCAAACTCCGTGCTAAAAGCACTGTGGTATATCGATGCTAGAGATCTCCAACTTAAAAATAATGATATCTACTTGAAAATTATCTTCCTCTTAACTTGATACTTTAATATTGTTTGAGACTCTCATTGATTGCATGTTTCTTTCTCCTTGTATTGTTGCTTGATTCATTGAGAGGGTGTTTAGTCTTACATACTAGTACTATTCAATATGTACTAACGTCCCTTTTGCAGGGGGCGATGCATCTTTAATGGATGCAAGTGGTTCCACAGCAGGCGGCATCGATCAGTGGTAGCGGTACACCCTCTCCTCAGCCGACTTGATGAGCCTCATTTCATCTCGGGGTCTTGTATCTTTTGCTTATTTTGTATAGTGTTTTGAGGTATAGCCGGCAATTTTGCCGGCACTATCACATTACTCTTTATATCCATTAGAGGCTCCGTATATATAGTGTGGGTTATATCAAGATTTTGGAAAGTTAAACTAGAAATGTTGTATATGTATCACTTGTTCCCACTTCTAAACTATGAATGTGTAATATATTATTGGAAATTATAAATGAAGTAACTAATGGTAATGAAATTGGTGTTGTTCATGCGCTCTTCTCATTATCTAATTAATGGAATACATCTTCGCCTTATTCATGGGTAAGGTTGGGTAGAAGGCATCAAGTAGTCTTGCTTGGCAGGGATATCTTGGTTAAGCGCTAGTCACGCTCCCCAAGGTCGAGGCGTGACAACTATCCTACCATTTTACATAGCATCGGGGCTCTGATTTTGTTATTGCGTTTTAACTATTTCCTAGTTCTTATGATATTGTTATTATTTCCTTGGTTTCTATTTGATGGTACTAATATATTGTCCCTTCCCTTCCATCATCTTCTCGTCCTTTCCGTCTTCTTGAGCTGAGAGTCTTTCGAAAATAGCCTCTATACTCCTTCGGGGCAGGGGTATGGCCTGCGTACTTACTACCCTCCCCAAACTCCACTTGTGGGATTTTGCTGGGTCGTCGTTGTTGTATTATTAGATTCTGAACTCAAACTTTATATTTATAAGAACCGATGATTTAATCTTTTATGTATAAGCTAACATTATATACTAAATCATCCACTATATAAATAAAGGACACAGACTAATATATGATATATTAAAACTTTATTAAAATTGAATAAATGATTGTTCCATAATAAATACTATATTCGAAACAAACTCATGGTTAATAGTATATCTCCCAATTAGACTTTTAACTATGACAATTGCTAGAATATACTATATCTAAACACATGATTAATAGTATATGCCCCAACATGCTCCTTGGGACAAATTTGATGTTACGTTTGGACTTTGAGCCTATGAGGTATTGAGAATTTATTATTCATTACCAGTTGCGGGCTTAGGGGTAGAGGAGCGATTATCGAAAATTACACTATACGTATAAGGTCAATTATTTTTTAATATTGAAACAAAGAACCTTTGTTAAATGTACAACATATGAAAGCCAAACGCAAATTTGATTGTTTTGTTATGTGCATAATGGCAATAGTATAATAAATACTACTTGCCTACAATGATAGCTCTAATTAGGGGTGGCAAACATGCCAGGGTCAGATATGGGACTAGTTAAAATGGGTATATGAAAAAAACGGATAAATTATTCGATCCGACCCATATTTAATACGGATAAATTGGGTTAATCGGCAGATAATATAAGTAATCATATTATTCATGGCTTCTTGAATACGATCACTTTTGGGAGAATTCCTAGTCTCTCAAACTTTAGGAACCCCCAATTTGAGGCCTTACAAATGTAAAAGTTAAACCCATTAGTTATCCATTTTCTAAATGGATAATATGGTTCTTTATCCCTATTTGACCTGTTTTTAAAAAGTTCATTACTCAACGCATTTCTTAGTGGATAATATGAGTGGTTAACGGTTAGAGAATATTCTCACTTTTAGCACACGCCAGAAACTATTTACATATGGTAGCCAACAACTATGTACAAGTTTGGGGCTGCGCAATACAGTTGATAGAAACTCAAATAAGAAAACGTCGACTTACACCTGAGATTCACAGAATTCTCAAAAAAAAAAAAAAGGGTGGGGGGGTGGGGGGGTGGGGGGGTTGCCAAATTGCAACTGCTAACATAGTCGATAGCATATTGATTAAACTTTGAATCAGTCCATTCTTTTTTTAGAAGTAACGATCTACCTCTCGCCTAACAACTTTTTTTTAAAAAACAATTAGTGATTCTAGTGGCATTGCGATTATGATTTATGAAGCATGAGACTGATAATTGAGTTGTACCATTTTTCGGACGTCTTTATTTCATTTTGCATGAAAAACAGAATTCCAGTTGATAATCTAGACTGTTACTACATGGATTGGAATATGCCATATTTTAGAACAAAAATAGAGAAAAAGATTGTATTGCAAGGAGTACAAGAGCGTCTGATAAAAGCTCATTGGTATTGTTCAAACAATATTATTTTTACTTCGAAGCAGAAAATATATATTATTGGACATGGCCATCAGCCACCATGTTCAGGAAAAAAATGAAGCTTGAAAACCAGTTTGGACTTTAGAACATGAAATTTGAACATCAACCTGTTTCTTCGTGCATATTTTCCATTACATTTGAGCAAGAAACATATATCCTTGATACATCATCAACCATCGCCCCAGCATCGAAATATCTTCCTCAAGTAGAACCTAAAAATCATCTTAAGACGTTCAAGGGATTGCATATACCTCCTGCTCATTTCTAGCCTTCAAGATCTGAACTCACTACTATTAATAATAAACTACGGGAAAATAATGCACAAACACTGCCGTTGCAACTTCAGAGGCTCAAACGGAAAAAACATATCCTTGTCCAGCAGATTACCCAACTGGCATGAGCAGATTTATTTATTTCAGAATGACTAGTTGTTGGGCTTCAGCAGGTTCAGAGCACAGGGGATGCAGCACAAACAAGCTCATATATTGGACGATTATCTACCACGTTGAAATTGACAAAAACTTGAAATTCCCCACTCCACGTGTGGCATATGTTTCTTGCCTGCGCAATTCAAGAAGCAGGAATAAACAATTATAGAAAGATCAGCAGCCCACAATAATTTCATTGCAACACTAGATAGGGTAGGGCAGCCAAAGTGCCTTTTTTTTCTTTTGTGACTTCAGGCATTCAAGAGGACCAAGAAGATTGATTCAAAGAAACATGATTTAGTTAATTCACTTCAGGAAAACATTCTCATGGAGAACATTAAAAAACTCAATATACATTGACATTACCCTGAATTAAGCTTAGTTTTCTGTCTGTGCTGCTGAGTTTGAGCCCTTCGTCTGTTCACCATCCCTTAAGATTCTATAAGCATAGAATGCTGCCACTCCTCCACTACACAGCAAAAGCCGATGGACAATGCTAAAGTGAGGACCTGAGATACAAAAATCTACTATGCCTATGCTCATTATGCACTTTTTTCAAAAACTTCATGTAGCTACATACTACTCCTTTTTTTCCCTTTTCGGAGGGTAGAGGGTAGGGGGTTACATCACTTTCTTGTGGGGATACAACAATGACAACGCCTCAATCCCGAGCTAGAAGACATACATACGAAATATACTAAGAGGTAGCTAAAAGATTTAGCATAGGAAGCCGGAGAGCGATGGAAATTGAGTTTTTTTTTCCTTAAGATGAAAATCCAGTATTTCACTCTCAATAAGGTTAAATCATTTCTAAAAAAATAGCATTGCATATACAACAGGAGAGCAGAAATTTCATGAGGGACTTGATGAACTCCGGAGTACTTGTTTATCTTTGTTCTAAGTAAACATGTTCATTCTACTATATGATCTCCCACCAGCCTTTTTGAAATAACTGCATTTGGAGCTAGCTGGCATCAAGACCCTTGGTGGAGGGGTTACAACTAACCATGTTGCTGTGAACCCATTACCCATTCTGACCCTCTCGCACCCTCTCTCCACTGCCACATCCTTCTTTTCTTTTTATTTTGGACAAGATAGAAAGAACATTTTGAAAAGGACAATGAGCTTTGACCAGCAAAATATTAAATAGAGTCTAGAATTTAAAAAGTACGTGAAAACAAGAAATATTGAAACCTGATGAAGGCTGTAATAAAATTGAAAAGAAATGGTCTCTGCAAGGCAAGAGAAAAAAGTTGTAAGAAACCACATTATTGACCAAGAACAACTGGATAAGAACTCTAAACAAAGGAGGAGGAGGAGGAAGAAAAGGATGTCTTACCTGCAACAACACGCGAAATTCTCTGACAAATAAGATGGTAGCAATGGCTGAAAAAGAGAAAACGAGTAACAGGTAAAGCAATGTTGCACTGATTAATACAGAATTTGAAATATGAGAAACAATTTTTTTACCAATTAAAGAAAATATGAAAAACAAATTCCAGCATTACAATCACAAATAAGGCCTTTTTCAAAACTGTAAAATTATCTAAGAGTCTGTTTGGAAAGCCACCCGGTAATTGGAATTGGTGTAATTACGACGACATGTTTGTTTGTCATAATGTCATTACAGAGTAATTACAAGTTTACTGTTTGGTTGCACAAGTGTAGCTACAAAGTTAGATTAAATTTTAAATGAAGTAATTATCAAAACTTAAAAGTTAATATAATAAATATATGCCTATAAATTTTTATAAGTATAAATGATACTATATTTGGTATTTAAGATGTATATTTTTTCATGAATATACATTAATTAGTAATCATATATTTATAACTAATATTGTAAAAATAATTTTTATATACTTTTCAAATTAATAATATTTAGTTTATATACTTACGAAAGCTAAAAACCATACGTTTTGTAAGAACATCATGGAATTCATATTTGATAAAATAAATTAATACTTATAAATATAACGTCATAACATTATTCAAATGTTTGACAAAACTAATCTATCAATTCAAACTAAAAAATTATCAACATGCAATGTGAGCCAATACTACTAAAACAAGTAAATTAAAACCATGAATATAACACAATTTTAAAATCCAAATATATATATATATATATATATGTCAAATTCCAACATAATAATAGTAAGTTCCACTACAACTTAAGATTAGAAAACATAATAAGTTTATAACCACATTCAACAACGAAATTTCACTTTAATTGCATCACTCATTATATGCCAAGTTTGTTAATGACTCATTATTTGTAATATTAGGAGGTGTAGTTTCAAAAAATAGAATAATAAAATAAATAAAAAATAAAATATAAGCAATTATATGAAATCACAAAAAGTAAAGGTAGAGAAATAAAAGATAAATAATTTACAAAGAAAAATATATTTTAAAATTTTAAAAAAAAATAAAAAGTAAAAATAAAATTAAAAAATAGAAAAAAAAGTTATAAAGAAAATAAATTAAAATAAAAACAAAAATGGAAGAAACTAAAAAGCAACCTTGTAATTACACAGTGTAATTACCACCAATTCTCACCTCCCCTTGAGAATTGGAGAGTGTAATTACACCCCTCCAATTACACCCAATTCCATTTTGACCAAGTAATTACTTGGCTAAACAAACATGTCAAATTGTGTAATTACACCCAATTACACCCAAATCTAATTCCTAGGTGGCTTTCCAAACAGGCTCTAAAAGTCAATTTTCCCCCAACCAGGACAGTAAAATAGAAAATTTGGAGTGCATGAAGGTATGAAACCCCTAACTAACCTACACAAGCTCATTGTACCCTTGAAAGTTGCGCGCATGCAGGTAGCAGTGGAGTAAGGTGCAACCCACAACCACATGGAGAAAATAAAATAAAATAAAAACTTGAAAGCCTCATTGAGACAAAAGGAAATAATATTTCTTTTATGTTTTTGGGGTTGTAATTGAGCGTAACAGTTGTGCACATAGAAGCAACACATGGCTTGTTTTGAACAAAACTTGGGCCTTCTCAATTAGCAAAAATTTCAAAATATCTTTCAGTTGCCTTCAGAAAATTGGTGAAGTTGCCACTGATGTTCCTCCTAAAATGGTGAGAATTCTGTTTCCACAACTTATTCGAAAGTGAATAAACAAAAAACATCCAGATTTTGCCAATCTTATCTAGAATCATAAATACGAAATCAGCCGATTAAACCTCAATCCAAAACCAGTTAGGATCGGAATATAGGAATAATCTATACAGGTTAACTCCATTGAGCCCCATTTCATTCAAACACCCAATAAAATTAAGGACTAATTAGCATATCAATACAACAACTACCATGCCTAAATCCTGAACTAGTCGGGATCTAACATATGAATCCTTTTAAAGTACCACTTAATTTGAAACCGACTAACCTCAACACTCAATAATTTATCTTTAAGACAAACTAGGGATCTTCAACACTAGAGAATCTCTGCTTCTTTTACTGACATTGCAAGTTTATTTATCATTCCTATTTAATGGTGTCGTCCCTGTATGACAATTATATATGCCAAATTCACAAGCAACTCCCACGACACCCTTTGTTGAAATTGGTAATAGCAAACTAATATATAAAGGCGTATCAAATAAACCAGAATCTTTAGGTAAGAGTTGCAGATAGGTGTTAGAAAGAGTAGAAGTAGAGTAGGGAGTAAATGAGAGTAGTCTCTCATATACTAACCTGCCTGTCCCTTTAAGGCTAGAGAAGTCGACTCTCCACTTTTCCACGATCTTAAACTTGAGATGCTCAAGGCCACAAGAGTACCACCAAGTATAACACCAAATCTAAGGGCAGCAATGCTTCCACTTAGCATGAAGTACAGAAAGCCACCAACAGAAAGCAGAGTTCCTGCAGAGCATGACCAAGGCAATGAAAAAGCTATAGGTTTCAAGCCATTGCATGCTTCACAAAGAATTTAAACTAATAGTAACCCAAACAAAATAATAAAACGACTTCTACAGTGGAACAGTCTCCTACTACTGCTTTTGAAAAGATAAGTTCTACATACCATAAGGTATTCCTACATAAAAGTCTCGTACTTTTGAAATGTCACTTAGTTCATCCGCAGAGGAAGCAAATGTTTCTACAATATCCTTTACAGGTTCAGGGGAATTCTCGGCAGCAGTTGCTAAGTATTCTTTACTCTCCTCACTAATTTCCTTTGCAACTACAGTCAAATCTTCTCTTGCCTTCTCCGCTTGGATTTGTAACTTCTCAGAAGTTTCTTTTAAAATGATCATAGCTTTCTTGGAATACACCTCGTATGCTTCTTGTGACACAGCCTTTACCTGCATCGCTTGTTCTTTGAAGGAAGCTAGGGTCTGCTTCCAGGCCTCTTCTGAATCCTCAGCCTCTGTCTTAAGATCTTTTTCGTCCTTCTCCAATTCAACATCTGAAGGCTTCTGAAAATATAAAAATTGACTGATAAAATTGAAAGAGCTATGAATGTCAAAAAAGATTAATAAAACTACGTTATACACACCAATCAACATACTACTCCCTCCAGTGCCTCCACCCTAATAAAATAGACCTAATTTGACTTGTTAGGATATAAGAGTAAAATATTTGGAAATATTATAATATTTGAGTTTGACTGGATGCGTTTTGGATAATAGCTTGAAATGTAAAGAATGTGGAATAGTTATACAAAAACACGCCACATCAAGTTCAATATAATAAAAACATAAACAATTTATACTAGTTCAATCGTTGGAGAGGAAGATATTTTCCATTTAAGGAAAACAGTCAATGTTCTTTGGGGTGGACCATAAAGAAGAGAAGCTCAACTTAATAAGGATGGGGAGAGCATAATAATATACTATATATATATATATATATATATATATGGAGAGAGAGATTAGATACTCCATTCTTAACATACGAAAGAGCTATCACAAGTTGGAAGGAACAGAATTCTTCCTTCACAAAAAGAGCAAAAATATGCAGGGCGCTAGCTAGCCAAATGCCTTGACGAAGAACCACGAGAAAAAGAATATAATAGTAAAAGAAACCAAGCATCCAATAAACCCCGCCAATCTGCCCATTACTATTTCATACAATTATGTATCTTCATTATAGCTTCTTAGTTTCCTTCGGAAACCATTAAATTAGACACCTAGATCAGACTCCAGCTTTCACAATCAAAATTTTGATCGTAGGGTGTGGACGCCAACATGTCCATAACCTTATAAAACTCCTCTTGCATAATGTACCTGGCTACTCAAATTTAAAACCATGGTACGGAATGCAAAAGAGTTAGTTAAAAATTAAGACATAAGGTTTGATGACACAATATAAAGCTACCTCCGTCCGAAGAAAATGACAAAGACAGGGTTCGATGTACTTACCAGGGGCAAAGCATCTAACCTTTGATGTGGACATGATTGTTGATCCCTCAACTTTTTACAAATAAAATTTGCATATTTAAGAACTACGACAAGATACTATAAATTACGAGGATTACATGCAACTCTTTCAGCTTGATGTTGAACCACTTACAAGCGAGTATAAGCTACAAAGGGAACAACAACTTGGATTCCCCTTTTTACAAGCTTGTCTTAGAATCCTTGTATGTAATGGAATCTAAAAACCTATGTCCTGAAAACAACATTTGATGTCCATGTCTTGGACCTCACAACAACAACAACAACAACAACAACAACAACAACAACAACGGCCCAGTATAATCCCACAAGTGAGAATAACGGCCCGGTATAAAAAAGTAAAATGCAAAGTGTATCCATTGGGAATAAAAAGTAAAGACTTTCACTAGGAGTTTGAATTATATAATATTCCTTCCGCCCTAATTTATATGACCTATTGTAAATGACACACCACCAATAATATTATTTTGTACCACTTTCATAATTTCTAGAATTTAGTCTCATTTAACGATTCAAAATTTAATATACGAGATCTTTTCTCAACTAAACTAACTTCATATACACTACCTAAGCAATAAGGAAAATTGCACTCTTTTTACCTAATCACAAATCCATAGACGCTCAATTAGAAAATCTTTAAATTGTTTCAACCAATAAAATGACCATAAACCAAATGAAATCTTAACAACGGATGGTCACAAAACAGTTTTTTCCTCATTATAAAGCTTCTACTTTTGACTACAACTCATATCCGAATAATGCTTACAACTCCTCACTTTACTAACTAGACGAGCTAATAAAACACAATAAATAAATATCTATTTAAAAAGAAATTAGCAAGTTTAATGAATATGACTCACCGACTCCTCATGTGAAGCAGCGAATGAGAGAATCGATCTATTCCTTAAATTCCTTCGAGCCAACGGAGTTAAGCCCGAGCCGAAACCAAAGCCAGCCGGAGAAACAGAGCGAACCACAACAAAAGCCTTTCCTTTAGGTGTCTCAATAGAAGTAAACCCTAGAGAAGCAGGAGAATAACAGAGCGCCATTGAAGGAGCTTGATTTAAAAAATGAGAAGAGCTAGGGTTAGGGTTTGCTGATATAGCAACATTCATTTTCTTCAGCGCTCTTTTGTCGAGTTACAGTAGTGGGGAGTGGGTTGGTAGGTACTAGGTAGCTGAGAAGGCTCGTTTTCTCTAAAATACACCTGAGTTGAGTTGAAGGGAATAAAGGTATAGGTCTAAGTGACACGTAATACGCCACGTGTTCCGGCATGTGACCCTACCAAATCGGTGACCTGGCAAAGCTTGGGGTTCTTGCTTGTGAGTTGGGACTCGAGGATAGTATCAAATCTAACAACATTTATTTTTGGAGAAATTTTCATAAAGCACTATTTTTTAGTGGTAATTAGCTATCTTTAGATATCATTTGTTATATTACGGATTGTAGATACATTTTCTGTTGTTATAAGATGTATTAGATGTATTTAAGCTATTGTATTCATAAATATATTAGCAAAAATAGGCATGAATCAGGGAAGTCCAGCTAATCAGTTGTTGTATTCGAGTGTATTCGACTGTATCATGGCGTGAAATATGGGATTACAGCTGGACAGATTATTGTATTCGACTGTATTCACGGCATGAAACAGGGGATTACATTATTTTTAAACGGAAAGTGAATCAATTAACATAATAGACTCCTAATACAACTCAACAAACTCAATTATAACACACAAAATTTGTATTTCCAGCTATAAAAAAGATTCTCAACCGAAAAATACCCAAAAAATATAGCAATCTTCAGAGAAATTATATAATACATCTGAATACATAAATTATATTAATTAAAAAAAACGTATGAATACATTCATGGCATATAGCGAGACAGTGAATACAATGAAATACATAGAATACAACGGGATACATTGAAATACAATGGAAAAAAAGACAGTGAATACAATGAAATACATGGAATACAGTGAGATACATTGAATTACAATGAAAAAAAGACAATGAATACAATGAAATACATGAAAATACAGTGTGATACGTTGAAAAAATATTGAAATATATTAACAGAAAATCAAGTTGCTCAGCCCCAAACTCCGCCGTCGAGCAAAAACCCTGAATCTCACTGTTCCCACGCCGCCGTCGAGCGGAGGATTTATCTCCTTTGGATTCAATTTCGGTTGCAGAAATTACTAACACTGCTTGGTCCATTCTCAATAATCTGGTTCTCTACTTCTAAACCTACGATGAGTAAACCGGTAGATATCGCCACAACTGCCACGCCTCAGTTGCAGTAGCCACCATTGGCCACCCAAGTCCAAGCACAAACAGTAAACGATTCGCTGCAGAATGACTCAATTGCCAATCTCAATGACTCAAGTCCATCGCTGCCTCACTAAGCTACAATAACACGTTGATTCTATCCAGGAGGCTGCTGACTAGCTGCAAGTCTCTGTGGTATACCAAGCAAAATCACTGTTTGTGACTAATGGTAGGTGATGTGGGTGAGAGGAATTTTAAGATTGAACATCGTGTGGGGGAAGAAAATGGCATGTATCAAAATAGAGAAAGAAAGAAAATAGTGTAACTGAATAGCGTATTTAATGGCTTAGGGGTAGGAGGTAACCAAAATTAGATATCTTGCTACAAACATTAAAAGGTATCTATAGAATATATTTTTTTAAAATGGTATTTATTTAAAATAAATAAGGTGTTAACCTTTGCTATAGGAGGTAAAAATTCCTTATTTTTAATTTGTTGTTTTTGATACTAAGAGCCCGTTTGGACATAAGAACTTTTTTCCTTTTTTTCAAAAATTTTTCACTTTTTTCCGAAATTAGCGTTTGTTCATAAAATTTTCAAATTTCACTTGAAAATACATTTTGAAAATTTTCGAAAATTTAAAAAACTCAAGTGGCGTTTGGACATAAGAATTGTAAAATTCCAAAACAGGGTGAAAATTTTTTTCAAGTGAAAATGGTATTTGAAATTTAGAGTTGTATTTGGACATGAATATAATTTTGGATTTTTTTGAAGTTTTTGTGAGTGATGTGAGTGAAAATTTTGAAAACAGTTTTTTGGAATTTTTCAAATTTTCGAAAATTTTCAAAATGCATCTTCAAGTGAAAATTGAAACTTTTATGAACAAACACTGATTTCAAAAAAAGATGAAAATTTTTGGAAAAAAAGGGAAAAACATTTATGTCGAAACGGGCTCCAAATAAGTTGTTTTTCAAAATTTTCACTCAGATTACTCACAAAACTTCAAAAACAACCCAAAATATTATTTATGTCCAAACACAACTCTAATTTTCAAATATCATTTTCACTTGAAAAAAAATTTCACCTTTTTTTAGACTTTTACAATTCTTATATCCAAACGCCCACTGAGAATATTTGCTTACCACAATTCGCAAGGTCTACAAGTTTATTTATCGTTTGTAATGTAATTGGTGTCGTGCTATAATTTTTTATTCTTTGACGTTATTCACCTTTCTTATTTGTTGTATTGATGCTAATTTGTGCGACATTTGAACTTAGTTGAGTTTATTTTACGTGTAGGAATATAAAGTGGAGAAACGTTGCACCAAATGGTACCTAGAAGCTATAAAATAGAGCCAAAAAGAAGACATCAATAAAATTTCACAGTCCTAGACAATTCAAGGCCATGAAATCTCATTCCCTTAAATAGTGAAAGGCACTATCCAATGTGCTAAATTTGGCGCCTCTGATGGCGCAAGACATGGTAGTTTTGGCACCTCTGATGGCACCTTGCACTGTAGAGGTCTATCCAAACTACTTTTGTTTCCTCCTCAATTTTGGATGTGGATACTTCAACTAGTAATGGCCTGACCGGTCACTATGAGTATTGGCATTTCGTTCGGAGATTGAGGTCTTGAGTAGCTTCATATGATGTATTACAAATTTACGTGCATGGTTGGTTTGGTTCCGAGAATATTCGGAGTGATTTGGAACCCTTAGTTCCTAACTTGGAAGCTTAAGTTGGAAGTGTTGATCAAATTTGACTTTTATATATTTGACCCTGGATATGAGTTTTGATGGTTCCATTAGGCCCGGATGGTGATTTTGAAGACCTATGACCATATTTGAGTTCCGGTGTTCCTAGATGATTTTGAGGCTAATTGTCGAAAGTTGAAAGTTTGGAGAGTTGATAGGTTTGGCCCATAGTTGACTTTGTGGTAATTGATGTACATTTGGGATTTCGAGCCTTGGAATATGTCGTATGATGATTTATGACTTGCGTGCAAAATTTGGGATCATTCCGAGTTGTTTAGACGTGCTCAGCATAAGTTTTGAATTTCAAAATTTAAAATAGTTCATTAGGCTTGAATTAAGGTGTGATTCGTGATTTTGATGTTATTTTGTGGGATTTCCGTATTATATTTTAGGGCTTACTTGTATGTTCGGATAGGGTCTTTTGGGGTGGGGTGTGTTTTGGGGTAGTTTCGGACCATTTTTCCCTTGTTGTTAATTGCTGGTTTCTCTTATTTCTGGTGCTGGTCTGATGAGCATCGCGATCGTGAAGTATGTTTTGGGTCCCTGGTGGTTTATTGATGAACATACAAGTTCAAATTGTGATGCTGGAGAAGCATACATGAAGGTCATGTTTTCTACAACAATAGAGGATTATTGGGCTCATAAAGATGCCAATGAATTTGGAGAACTGGTCTATGAATTTAAAATGCATATACTAATTAGCCTTAGTCCAATTAAGGCCCAAAAATCTCAAGAAATTAAAGAAGTCCAAGAATCCATTCAATAGGATTTCTTTTCCTTAAAGATTAGAATTTCTTAGTCCTTGTTTTAGCAGAATTATATTTATAGTTCTAGTCAAACTAGGATTGTTAGTGGGTATTCTATTCCTACTAGAATTCTTTTTCCTATTTTAGTCAAGATAGGTTTTTTGTAGCTTTATTCTTATTCTTGTTTAATTAGGACTAGTTTTCCTTAACCATATCAATTTGACTCATTGTAAGGTCTATTTAAAGGGTTCAATATGTTGAAAATAAATATGGATGATTAGTTCTTCTAAGCTCTTGCTTTGAAAACGAGATTTACTTTTTATTTTATTGTTCTTCCTTTATTTAATGCTTCTTGCAATCTTGGGGGATTGAAAAACGTGTGTGTGAGGTTTCTTTTCATCTTACATTCTTCTAATATGATTTTGAAGAACGTTTCCTCTAGTTTTGTGAAAGAATTTAGCGTGGTGCTTTTGTTTTTCTCTCTTCTTTGTGCTTGAGAGGTGAAAACCTTGAAAGTACATTAATTTGTATTAGAGCGCAAGTTCCAGGTCCGAATTCTTGAATTGCTATCTTGTTCATCATGTCGCCAGACAAGAAAATGACAAGCTCGAGATCCTCTTCACTTGATGAACAACTTCAGATTCAAAGATTAAGTACTACAACCTGTTACACCCCATGTTTTCGTACATAAAAGTATGCCATCAATGAATTGATGAAAGCTCAGGAATGAGATGTTACATCCCGCATTTTCGGACGTTAAGGTTTCGTCATAAAGTTAACCAACACAAGCTCGAGAATGAGATTATTTTGAGGTTACAAGTATTATGTTATTTCAAACAAGGGATAAGTAAATTCGTGAAGGTGAGAGAGTAAGCAAATCGAAGAAAATGAGTTCCATCGAAGCGTGGTAATTTGGGATAAAATATGGTCCAAGCTATAATACCCGATATTTATGGACTAATTCCATACAAGGTACTACATGACCATGATAGTGAGGTGTATAAGGTATGTTAAAAATGAATAGTATTTTAAGTAATGAGATAATTCTTAATTATGTGGGTGATTGGTTAGTTATTGGATAATGGGATATTACCCAGTTACATAAGGGATTATATTGGATAAAGATTAAGGGCATGAATTGGCAGCCCCCCATTCAAATTAAAATAACTCATAGCTTAGGAATAAAAGGTGTCACACTTGAAGAATTTAGGTGACACTAAGCTAGACATGTGAGGCCCACCTAATAATTAATGATAACTTTCCAAAATTCAACATTTATCTTCAAATCTCTTAAGAAAAGAACATAGTAACGTTCTTTCTAAGAGAATTCAACCAGGCCTTCCATTTTATTCCTAAACTCTTGTGAAGAATTTCAGTAAGCTTTTCATTACATAACATTGATTCTAAATCTCTTGAGAAAGAGTTTCAACAAAGATAATTTTGCAATAGCAACGTTATTGCTTTGAGCATTTCATACGGATTGTTCTCTATTTAAATTACGCCATTACGTGTTTCATCGCAATTAACATGTGTTAGATGGATTGTCAAGAGAATCGACTCAAGTATGTTAAGGCTATCCCTTCTTTATTTTTGGCATGATCCATACGATGCAAACGAAACGAGCAAATGTACAACGTCCTTAAATGACTATATTCATAGAAATGCTAGAGATACTTATATTCTTGATTCCTCATGTGTCATATTATTCTATCATCTGCTCAAGGGTCTCAGCAAAATACGTAAGTTGAAAAAGTTTATTTCATGATATTATTCAAAGACACAATGGTCTTATGACATTCCGGAAGATCTTATTACCGTACTTCTCATGTATTTCATTCATATATACATTTACATTGACCCATGACCAGATGGCGTTATATACACACATATATGTATATACCTATGAACATATGGCGTTATATACGCATATGTTATATGTATATGGGATATGGGAAAATGTTACAGTGTTATATACGCACCACCACCTGATCAGCTGGTAGATGATTTTGCCCACAGTGGCCGAGATGATATGATGGGATGCCCTCAGAGGCTTGATGATGTTATGAACACATGTACCTATGCACGACATGATATTCCTATGCATATGCATGACACTATAAATATTCATGTTTTACAGAGTTATCCAGACTTACAGGTTGAGTCATTTACTCCGTATTTCTTCCATGTCTTTTATGTACTTATTTATGTGCCTTACATACCCGGTACATTATTTGTACTAATGTCCATTTTGCTTGGGGACGCTGCGTTTCATGCCCGTAGGTCCCGATAGACAGGTCGAGAGTCCTCCAATTAGGCTATCAGCTCAGCGGAAGATGTTGGTGTGCTCCATTTGCTTCGGAGTTGCTTGTTTGATCAGTATGATTTGGACACGTATTGTTTGGAATGAAGGGGCCCTGTCCCGACCTTTATGTTAAGTGTGTACTCTTAGAGGCTTGTAGATAAATGTCATGTATATGAATGCTTGTATGGCCTTGTCGGCCTATATTTTGAGTTTACAAATAATCATGTTGGCCTTATAGGCCCGTATATCACATGTATAAGTTTTTATATCAAGTTGGGTCGTCCTATATTGAGTATTCCTCTATGTTTATTTTGGTTAGCCCATGACGGCCCATTTGCCAATGAAAGTACTATAAGAAAGATAAGTTATATTGGTACATGGTTGAGTAATGTACCGGGTGCTCGTTGCGGCCCATAGGTTTAGGTCGTGACACAACCCTTGAATGAGAAAATGAAAAAATTAAAATGCAACTAGATGGATTTAAAGTGTGACTAGACTACTTAAGAGAATTAATGCAAAATCAACTGGATTGGTCGAATGTTTGGCAATTCATAATCAGCCACCAAATCCGCCACAATGCTTATAACCTCAACCACTACCAAGACACAATATACCAGTGCTATCGTGACATCTCTCACTTCGAGATCCACCAATTCAACCATGTAGAGCATGACATATTGAGCAAGCGAAAGAAGCTACAGCTGACCAAGGCATGAGAGTACTGAGGTGCCATGCTTACTATGATAAAAAATCAGATTTAGAATACTTAGACAATCAAGGTAGTGAAAAGTATGACTCTGATAAAGTCCAGTATCAACATGATAGAAGGAGACCTCAGAGAAGGCCACATAATAACCATTTAGAAAGGTATCGACGTGATGATATTAAGCTTAAAATTACGGAGTATGATGTCAAACCTCAAAAGAGAGCGAGAGCTTGAAGGAAAAACATGGATTCGTAATTGGGAGAGAATGAAACGAGAATTGTGCTAACAGTTCTTGCAAAAGACATATGAAGAAGATTCTTACTTTAAGGGGTCGTTTGGTAGGATGTATAAGAATAGTGCGAAATAAGGTGTATTAGTAATGCAAGCATTAGTTATGCAAATATTATTTCTTATCTATTATTTGGTGTGGTGTATTAAAATTATAATGCATTACATAATTTTTAAAAAAAATAGTTGCTTACAAAAATGCCCTCCATATTCTCTAGCTTTAAGGGACTTTAAGGACAATTTTGTCTTTAACCATGCTAATGCATGCATTAAAGCCTTGGTATTACTAATGCCATGGTTTTCTATGCATTACTTATGCATAGGATAATGTCAAGTATGGTGTATAACTAATACAAGTATTAGTTATACACAAGTTGAAAAAGGTACCAAACAATGTATTAGTAATGCATAGAGCTAATGCTTGCATTATTTTTTCTAATACCTCCTACCAAACAACCCTTAAGTTTCATTCTTTTAGATAAGGAACTTTATATGTGGATGAGTACGCAAGAGCATTTGAATATCTTAGGCTCAAGAATGAAAGCCTATTGCGAATGTGATACGATTGCAACCCCATTGAACCTTTGGAGATGTTTTCAAACTAGCCAAGGTCGTAGAGACATAACATAGAGAAGCCAAAGCCATGTTTACATCAACTACCATCAAAAAGCCGAACACTTGCAACCATGGGAGTGCTAGTTTGAGCTATACAAAGCCACAATCATCTACAACAAAACCAAGTGTTCACAAAGTTGAAGGGAAGCCCATGACTTTAGAAGCTATTTCTAAAAAGATATGCCATAAATATGAAGGACTTGGATATATACAAGACCTAACAAAAAAGCATTCACCATCCTTGAAGGAGCAAGTGATAAAGAAGATTATCATGAATAGTGGCATGATGACAACTTGGAAGAAGAAGCTGAATATGGAGATGATGGAGAATACCTTATGATCCAATAAATTCTTCATTCAGATTCTAGCAAGGAAGAACCATGGTTGCGACACAATATTTTCTACACACGTTGTACATCTAAGAGAAAAGTTTGTAAGCTTGTCATTGATCTGCGAAATTGTACCAATATAGTTTCTGAAGAAATGGTTATCAAATTGGGGTTTGAGACAAAGCCATTGCAGAAGCCATACCGTATGAGGTGGTTGGATGAAGGAAGGAATGTACATATTAATAAACGATGTCTTATTCCTTTCTCTATTGGCAAGAATTATCAAGATAAGGTTTGGTGTGATAATGCCTACGAATGTTTGCCACTTAATGCTTGGGACCATGCGAATATAATAGAAAGTCAATTCATGATGGTTTCAAGAACACTCTTTCGTCAAGGATGGAAACAAGATCAAACTGCCCCTAATGAACCCTGAAGATTTAAAGAAGTCAAATCCTAAAGTGAAGAAGACATATATCACAAAAGCTAAGGTAGAAGAACACTAGAAGGAAGGAGAGGAAGTGTTTGTTGTAGTACCTAAGGAAGTGGAATCTATAACCTAGAAAGAGTCATTAGAAGTCATTGACATACGACTTCAAGCAATATTGGATGAGTTTCATGATGTTGTTTCTGATACTAAACCTTCTTACTTACCACAAATGAGGTCAATTCAACATTAAATTGATTTAATTCCAGGCACACCATTTCCTAATAAAGCAGCATATCGAATGAATCCAACACAACAAGAGGAACTTCAACGACAAGTCGAGGAACTACTGGATCGTGGACTAATAAGGGAAAGTTTAAGTCATTGTGTTGTTCCTACCTTGCTAGTTCCTAAGAAAGATGGATCTTGGCTTGTGTGTGTTGATAACCGTGCTATTAACAAGATCACCCTCAAGTATAGATTTCCTATTCCTAGGCTTGATGATCTTTTCGATCAATTACATGGGGACAAGATATTTTCTAAAATTGATTTAAAGAGTAGCTACCACCAAATTTGAATGAAGGAGGGTGATGAATGGAAGACTGCATTCAAGACTGGCAAGGGGTTGTATGAATGGATCCTTATGACATTTAGACTATCTAACACTCCTAGCACATTTATGAGGCTCATGACCATCCATACATGGGAAAATTTATCGTTATTTATTTTGATGATGTACTTATTTATAACAAGGATGACCAACAACATTTGAAGCACTTGAGGAAAAGTTTTGAAGGTTTAAGAGAGCAGACCCCCTATGCCAACTTGAAGAAGTGCAAGTTCTTTTCTGATCAAGTCTCTTTTCTCGGTTATATTGTTTATAGTAAGGGAATTCATGCTGACGCAGGAAAGATTGAAGTTATTACTAGTTGGTGTAATGATCCAGTCGGTCGTTTTGAGAATTTAAGTCATGTTCGATGACATAAGGTCTTGAGTAGCTTCGTATTATGTGTATTGACTTACGTTCATGGTCAAGTTTAGTTACCGGATGATTCGGAGTCAAATCGGAAGAAGAATTCTAGTTTTGGAAGCTTAAGCGCTAAGAGTTGACCAAAATTTGACTTTTGTATGAACGGCTCCAGAATGAGTTTTGGATGATTTCAACAACTTTGTATGGTAATTTTGAACTTAGGGGTGCGTCCGGATTTGAATTTGGAGGTCCGTAGGGTAATTTGAAGCATTTCAGCGAAAGTTGGAAAAGTTGAAGTTTGGAAGATGGAAAAGTTTGACCAATAGTCGACTTTTGTGTTATCGGGGTTGGAATGCAAATCCGAGAGTTGGAACAGCTCCATTATGTCATTTGGGACTTGTTCGCAAAATTTGGCATCATTCCGGGTCGATTTGATAGGGTTCGCTGCGAGTTTTAGAAGTTGGAAGATTTGAAAGTTCATAAGCTCGATCCATGGTGCGATCTGTAGTTTCGATATTATTGATGTGATTTGAGACCTCGAGCGGGTCCGTGTTAGTGTATGGTACTAGTTGGTATGCTTGAACGGGGTCCCGGGGCCCCCAGGCGTGTTTCAGATGTTTTTCATGGTTTTGAACAGATCTGGTGCTGGTGTTTTCGCACCTGCGACACTTTGGAGTGCAAGTGCGGCTCCGCTTCTACATGAGCCTAGTCGCTTCTGCGGTCGTTGAGGCCGGGGAGCTAGCTCGCTTCTACGGATACTGTCACACAGGTGCGAAGGCCGCTTCTATAGTTGAGAAATCGCTTCTACGAAGAAGTCCGCTTCTGCGCTCCTGTCATCGCTTCTGTGGTGTCGCTGGTGCGACTATATTGTCCGCAGATATAGACCTGGGCCTGGTAAGTTAAGTTCGCAGATGCAAACGTCTGCTCGCAAATGCAATTGCGCAAATACGCTTATTTGTTCCCAGATGCGAAAGTCCTGGGCAGAGAGTTTATATTCGAGGGTTTGGCCATTTTGACAATATTTTGAGTTTTAGACTTCGGTTTTAGGAGAAATTTCGTGGGTTTTCAAGCAAATCGATTGGGTAAGTGTTCTTCACCTTGAATTTATCATATTCCATGAATTTATCTTTATTTTTATTATTTAATTTGTGTTTTGGGTTGAGGAAAATGGGAATTTTGAAGAAAACTTTCAAAATGAAAAAAAAAGATGATTTGAAGGATTAAATGGTATCTGAATTTGATAATTTAAGTATGGTTGAACTCGTATCGGAATGGGTGTTCGAATTTTGTGAAATTTGTTGAGTTCCGAGGTGCGGGCCCGGGAGGGTCATCTTTTGGGGTGATTTTTAGATTTTGATAAAGATTGATGCTTTATGATCCGGAATAGTTTCTCATGATTTTATTTATGCTTTGAAGATATTTTGGCTAGATTTGAGCCATCCGTAGGTCATTTCACCGTAGAGTTCATTTTAGAGTATTAGTCTGTTTTCTTTGAGGTAAGTATCTTGCCTAACTTCGTGTGGGAAAATTACCCCCTTAGGATTTGAGTTTTCTATGCTAATTGTAGTCCGTGTACGCGAGGTGAAGAGTACGTACCCGGACTTGTTTGTGGAAAGTTGGCCCTTTTGGGTGCTTAGGTCCTTATATTCACTGGGTATGAAGTGTCTTGATATGATTGAGTTTTCTATTTACTAGTTTCACCTCTACATGTCTTAATTAGAATTAATTATTTTATGATCCACTGTTATTGCCTATTTGACTCTTATTTGACTTAATTGAAGATTTTTACCTTTTATGTTGCCATGCTAATTTTTCCGAGCTGCTTATCTCTATTTGAAATTATTATTATCTCTTCTATAGTTGTTTAGCCTTAATTAAGGTCATGATCTTCCTTTCTGTTGCTTATCCTTAATTATAATCGTTGTACCTCTTTCGTGAGTACTAAATCCTAAATGAAGCTAGTTATATTTTGTCATAGCTGACTTATCCTTAATTGGAATGATTTCCTCTTGCTATCTCCCTTGTTATTGAACTGAACTCTGTGAAATCGTTGTTATATATTATTTTCTTCCTTGTTGAGTTGTTTCTGATCACGACTAGTATTCTCTATTGTTGTTATTCCTTGTGAGCTACTTCTACTATTTTTTGTGATCAAAAGTTCTTGAGATGATTTACTTGTTGTACTCTCGTATTTATTGTCATTGTGGTTGTTGTACTTGTTATTGAGATGCACGAGGTTTCTGCCATGTGGGTGTTGTTATTGTGATGTACGAGGTTTCTGCCGTGCGGGGTTTATCGGGTTGCACGAGGTTTTTGCCGTGCTATTATTACTCGTGATATTTGCACATACGACGTGATAAGGCGGGATATATATATGTGGGTTGTGCATGTGGCGAGATAAGGTGGGAATATTATTATGCACGTGTGTCGAGATAAGGTGGGTATTTATATTATTATTGCACACGTGACGAGACAAGGTGGGTTGTGTCAAGGATTGGCTTATGATGACTTGTGATGGCCTGGGGGAATTCTTGTTGTTGATATTTATGTAGTGGTGTACTTACCTGCTTGAGTTCTACTTCGTGGAAAAATTATGGGAAAACATTCTATGTGTTGTCCGTTCCTTTTCTATACTTACTAGTTGGCAAGAACTATGTTAGAACACTTGCACAAGAATACACGTAGTTAATCACTCTTATTGGCTAAAAGGATGAAATCTTGATATTGTTGAGTAATAAATTGGTAAAGAGGGCACAAGATGCCAAGTGTTAAGGGTTCCGGAATTTGGACCCGTGAAATGTGAATTTTCTGAGGTTCGGTACCTCGTGAATGGTTATTGGCTGGAGCCTGGTATGAAAGCGGTCGTGTTTGTTGAGTTGTTACTTGACTTTCCTCTATCTATGTTCACTGGATTTCAAAGATATCAAATTGTGTTCCACTCATTATACTATATCATTCTTATGGTGTTCCGCTATTAGTTGTTGTTTTCCTTTCTTACAGTAATTATCGTATTATTGTAATTGTCATTATGCGTAGTCCTTGTATAGATATCGTTCTCTGTTTTTCCTACACTTATATTCGCTCAGGTTATTTAGTCCAGTAGATGTCTTGACTGTTCCTCGTCACTACTCCACAGAGGTTAGTCTTGATAATTACTGGGGTACCGCGGTGGTGTACTCATATTACACTTCTGCACATTTTTGTGTAGATCCAGGTATTTTGTTCGTTAGCAGCTGTGCGGATCATTGCCGTAGAGACTCAAGGTAAACGTGATGCTGCGTTCGCAGGCTTCAGAGTCACCTTCTAGTTATTGTATTGCACTGTTTATCCTTATTTCCTAACAGTTGTATTTAGAAGTTTTCTAGCAAACACTCTGTAGAGCTTATGACTTGTACTATCGGTTTTGGGGTTGTAAATTTTAAAGAGATTTCTATTTCGAATTGTTGGATGTTATTTAAATAATGTTGTTGTTTCAATAAATGTTAGGCTTACCTAGTGTCACGACCCAAGTTCGTCCTCCGTGAACTGTCGTGACGGCACCTAGTCTCTACGACTAGGTAAGCCTAACGATTTGCGAAAAAAGAAACGAAAGATAAAAACTAGCCAGAAACTGCAGAATAAACATAAATAAAACATTTAAGATGTCGCTCGGCATATACAAATATAAACTCTCAAACTGAATCAACTCCCAAAATCCAGAATCTCATGAAATCACAAGTTGTGGAATAACTACAAGGTGTTCTAACTCGAGAATGTCTAAACAAAAGTAAATACATGAGAGATAAAGCTAGAAGAGAGAATAGAGAGGGACTCATCGGCCTGCGAACACGACAGATATACCTCGAAGTCTCTGAAGATCGCCTCGCCTCACTGGAAATAGGACTGAGCCGAAGAACCTGGATCTGCACACGAAAAACATGTGCAGGAAAGGGCATGAGTACACCACAACGGTACTTAGTAAATGCCAAGCCTAACCTCGGTCGAGTAGTGACGAGGAAGGTCAGGGCCCTACTGATTATAGATGAAAAACAAGGTAAAACAGTATAGAATATGACCACATAATTAAAATGCTAACAGTCTATAACGAATAAAATCACAGAAAGGATCTAACTCAGTACATAGAAATAACAACAGGGGATCTCCCAGGATATCGTCCCGTAGTCCCAAACGTAAATGTTCAGAAGAACTCCCGGGATATCATCCCGTAGTCCGAATCATAAATATGCAGGGGAAACTCCCGGAATACCAACCCGTAGTACCAAAGTAAATATCCCGGCTACGACCTAATTTCTAAAGCTTAAGCTCTCATTGAGGGACTAAGTGTCCCAAAACACAAAAAATACTCCCGGCAACTCAAAATAGCAGAAACAAACACGGGGGAAGCAGTTAATAAGGGATCGGGGTGTTAATTCTTAAAATAACCGGCCGGCTTGTTACATCTTCCCCCTTTTAAAACATTCGTTCGTCCTCGAACGAGCATAGTGACATACTTGGAGTAGTGAAAAGATGAGGGTAACGGCTACGCATATCCTGCTCGGTCTACCAAGTCGCCTCCTCAACTGGCTGACCCTACCACTGAACCTTCACGGATGCAATGTTATTTGACCTCAGCTTTCGAACCTGTCTGCCCAATATCGCCATTGGCTCTTCAACATATGATAGATCCTTGTCCAACTGGACTGAACTGAAATCCAACACATGTGATGGGTCACCGTGATACTTCCGGAGCATCGAAACATAAAATATCGGATGAACTCCTGCTAAGCTGGGAGGTAAGGCAAGCTCATAAGCAACCTCCCCAACACGTTTCAATATCTTAAAAGGACAGATAAACCTCAGAATCAATTTCCCTTTCTTCCCAAATCGCATGATGCCCTTCATAGGCGAAACCTGAAGCAAGACCCGCTCTCCAACCATATAGGAAACATTATGAACCTTCCGGTCCGCGTAACTCTTTTGTCTGGACTAGGCTATGGGAAGTCTATCCTGAATTACCTTAAACTTATCCAAGGCGTCCTGAACCAAGTCTGTGCCAAATAATCTAGCCTCACCCGGCTCGAACCAACCCACCGGGGATCTACAC
This sequence comes from Nicotiana tabacum, assembly GCF_000715075.1. NCBI lineage: Eukaryota > Viridiplantae > Streptophyta > Magnoliopsida > Solanales > Solanaceae > Nicotiana > Nicotiana tabacum. The sequence goes on along the minus strand of NC_134089.1, from coordinate 52,298,012 downwards.
CGCCTACCATACAAGGCCTCATATGGTGCCATTTGAATGCTAGATTGATAACTGTTGTTGTAGGCAAACTCCGCCAGTGGCAAGAACTGATCCCAAGAACCTCCAAACTCCATCACATACGCACTGAGCATATCCTCAAGAATCTGAATAGTGTGCTTGGACTGTCCGTCCATCTAGGGTTGAAATGATGTGCACAACTCCACCCGAGTTCCCAACTCATGCTGTACGACCCTCCAGAACCGTGATGTGAACTGAGTACCTCTATATGAAATGATGGAAATTGGAATACAATGTAGACGAACAATCTCCCAGATGTAAATCTCCGCCAACCGCTCCAAAGAATAGGTAATACACACAAAAATGAAGTGCGCGAACTTGGTCAGCCGATCCATAATCACCTAAATGGCATCGAACTTCTTTAAATTCCGTGGGAGTCCAACTACGAAGTCCATGGTGATCCGCTCCCACTTCCACTCCGGAATCTCTATTTGCTGAGGCAACCCACCTAGTTTGTGGTGCTCATACTTCATCTGTTGACAATTGAGGCATCGAGCTACAAACCCAACTATATCTTTCTTTATCCGTCTCCACCAATAGTGCCGTCTCAAATCTTGGTACATTTTTGCGGCACCCGGATAGATGGAATACCGCAAACTATGGGCTTCCTCTAGAACCAACTCCCGAAGCCCATCAACATTGGGTACACATATCCGACCCTGCATCCTCAATATCCCCGTCATCACCAATAGTCACATCTCTGGCATTGCCATGTAGGACCTTGTCCTTAAGGACAAGTAAATAAGGGCCATCATACTGACGCTCCCTGATACAATCAAATAAGGAAGACTGAGAGATCACATAAGCTAGAACCCGACTAGGCTCCGAAAGATCCAATCTCACAATCTGGCTGGCTAAGGCCTGAACATCCATCGCCATGGGCCTCTCCACTGCTAGTAGTTAAGCTAAACTCCCCAAACTCTCTGCCCGGCGACTCAAAGCATCGGCCACCACATTGGCATTGCCCGGGTGATACAAGATAGTGATATCATAGTCTTTCAGCAGCTCTAACCATTTCCTCTGGCGCAAATTAAGATCTTTCTGCTTGAACAAATGCTATAAACTCCGATGATCAGTATAGATCTCACAAGGAACACCGTACAAATAATGATGCCAGGTCTTCAAGGCGTGAACAATAGCAGCTAACTCGAGATCATGGACAGGATAATTCTTCTCATGTACCTTCAACTGTATGGATGCGTACGCAATCACCCTACCGTCCTGCATCAATACCGCTCCAAGGCCAATCCTTAAGGCATCACAATAGACAGTATAAGACCCTGAACCTGTAGGCAATATCAATACTGGGGCTGTAGTAAAAGCTATCTTGAGCTTCTGGAAGCTCGCCTCACACTCTTCCGTCCACTGGAATGGAGCACCCTTCTGGGTTAGCCTGGTCATAGTTGCTGTAATAGATGAAAACCCCTCAACAAATCGATGGTAATAACCCGCCAAACCAAGAAAACTATGGATCTCTATAGTTGAGGATGGTCTAGGCCAACTCTGCACTGCTTCCACTTTCTTCGGATCCACCTATATCCCCTTACTCGACACCACGTGACCCAAGAATTCCACGGAATCCAACCAAAACTCACATTTTGAGAACTTTGCATACAACTTATTTTCTCTCAAAGTCTGAAGCATTGTCCTCAGGTGCTGCTCATGATCTTCCCGACTCTGGGAGTATACTAGAATATCATCAACAAAGACAATGATGAAAGAGTCAAGATATGGTTGGAACACACTGTGCATCAAATACATGAAGGCTGCTGGGGCATTGGTCAGCCTAAATGACATATCAAGGAACCCAAATGACATATCTGAAAGCAGTCTTTAGGATATCTGGCTCCCGAATCTTCAATTGATGGTAACCTGAACGCAAGTCAATCTTAGAAAACACTCGTGCACCCTGTAGTTGGTCAAACAAACCATCAATACAAGGCAAAGGATACCAGTTCTTCACTGTAACTTTGTTCAATTGGCGATAATCAATGGACATACGCATAAAACCATCCTTTTTCTTCACAAACAAGATAGGATCACCCCAAGGTGATACACTGGGCCGAATAAAACCCTTATCAAGAAATTCCTATAACTGATCCGTCAACTCCTTCAACTTAGGAGGTGCCATACAGTACAAAGGAATAGAAATGGGCTAAGTGCCTGGCAACAGATCAAAGCCAAAATCAATATCTCTATCGGGCGGCATTCCCAGATTATCAGTTGGAAACACATCAGAGAAATCCTGTACTATTGGGACTGAATCAACTGTAGAGGTATCAACACTAACATCTCTCACATAGGCCAGATGCGCGTCACACCCCTTCTCAACCATTTGCTGAGCTTTAAGGAAAGAAATAACTCTACTGGGAGTGTGATCTAAAGTACCCCTTCACTCTACTCGCGGTACACCTAGCATAGCTAGCGTCACCGTTTTGGCATGACAATCAAGAATATCATAATGGGGCGACTATCACACCTCCTTTTTACCACCCCGAGAGGGGTATAAGAGAGTTTTTCCAATTTAAGTTACAATCGAAACAGGATTATTTATTAAATCAGAGTCTCCACTTGGGATAATTTATGGTGTCCCAAGTCACCGGTTTAAAATCTCGAATCGAGGAAAGATTGACTCTGTTTTACAGTCCACGAACACAGAAATTCGGGTAAGGAATTCTGTTAACCCGGGAGAAAGTGTTAGGCATTCCCGGGTTCCGTGGTTTTAGCACGGTGGCTCAACTATTATCATTGGCCTAATTATCTGATTAATAAAACTTTTTTGAAACCTATGTGCATTTTCAAATTTTTAGCTGTTTTTAATATTTTGGGAAAATTCAAGGTTTATTTAAAACACATCGTAAACCACGCTACATGAAATGCGCCCATGGTTCACGAAACGTTTTATTTTATTTAACATTATTGGAAATTGAAGTCGGTCACATGAAATGCACACTCGGATTTATAATATGTTTATCTTATTATTATTCGAAATTATGGTCGGGTCACATGAAATGCATACCCGAATTGGGATTAAATGTATCATGACTATGCCACTAGAACCATACCCATAGTTACGATGATTAATTTAATTAACATGCCTAAAGCACACTAGCGATTTGAACAATTAACGTGATAGATTCGATTTTTATTCTTACTGTTCGTCCCCACATTAAAACAGTGCAATATTCTTGATACTGGCAAAATCAGTTTGAATTCGAAGAATGAAGATAAATCAGGGTTTCTTGAATCAATTGATGAAAAACAAAGTTCAAAGTCACTTTGAAGATCCAAGAGAAGTAGTAGCCTAAATTGTAGGAATAGTTGTACAGGAACTTTACGTCCATAGCCATTTTTATCAAAAAAACAATTCAACTGGTTCAACTCCAAATTAAGCCACACAGCCCATTTGATTTTGCATTCCCTTACGTCCATAGCCACTTTTATCAAAAAAGCAATTCAACTGGTTCAACTCCAAATTAAGCTACACAACCCATTTGATTTTGCATTCCCTAATTTTAAACCAAATTTGGTTAAATAAATTAAATTCATTCAACTAATCTAGCATGTAGCTCAACAAACAAATGCAATCTAAAAACCATAATTGCTACTACTAGATTGTAATTGTGAAGCTAACAAGACAAAACTGAAAATCAGTATAGCATCACAAGAAATCTAAAACTAAGAATAATTCACCACATAAACATAAAAACGGTGAACAAGCAATATAGAGGTCAAGCACATTAAACAAGAATAAAAATATGCACGAATTAAAGATCTGGAGTAGAAATAGACCTTGAGTGAAGCAATTTCAGATTTGTAATTATATGAAGAACCTCCTACAAACGAATTCAACATCGGCAAATCCGTCAGAAATTGAACTAGAAATCAAACTCTACGATCATCTTTTAAACTAGAACCTCGAACAAGAAATTGCCCAACTGGACCGGAAAAACCTCAAGTCCAACTTGGAAAGCTCAAACAACTCTATCCTAAAGAAGATCCATGATAAAAGAGTGGAATTAATAATAAAAATGAAGATGGAATTGTTAATGAAGGACATTGGAGAATGATGGTTTAGTGATGATATTCACATAGTGATTGGGACGGTGATAATGGTAAAGGAAAATTTCTAAAGGTGAGATATTGATTGTTGTATATTAATCTTGTGTGATTGAAGTAACATGTTCTTTTCTTTTCTTTTTTGTAGTATTTGGTGGTGATAGAAACGCATGAGGATAGAGAGAAGAGGGCAGGCAATTCCTTTCTTGATGGTGTCTGTTCAAGGTTTTTTGTAGTCCCTGCGTTGTGGCTGCTCTCTCAAGTCTTAGGGGTGTATGTGTGTAGGTCTAGTTTTTTTTAAAGGAAGAAGGGTTTCTTTAGGTTAAAGGGTATGGGCCTAGGAATTATGGGCTTAGGAATTATGGGCTAGGTCCGAAAATTAAGCTTAAAAATGGGTTGTTTGAGCCCAAATTTTATTCTTTCTCCGTGAACGACACTAAAATACGACCTCATTTACTAATTAATCCTATTTATGTAAAATAACTATTAAAATAATACTAACCATTAAAACAAACCTATTTTTTGGTATTTTTAAATATTGTACTATTTTTGTATTTTTTTTAGTTTTACGAAAGGTATATAAACTAAAAGCAACTAAAAAGAAGAAATATTTTTGTAATTTATTTTTGATAAAATAAAGTAAAAGAGTCAAAACTAATTGAAATATCGATATTTGGCCTAAACTAAATATTTTACGCTAAAATGGGTGAAATATCTACAGCTGCCCCTCTTTGACTGGAAACACGAACGACTAAACAGGTTTTTTGACCCGACCCTTATTTAGGGAGATTAAAAACTAAGAGAAACGAGAATGTGACCGAGCCTTGGTATATGAGCTGCCTACATATTCTTGGCTATAAAGGAATCAGGCCACGTGTAGTTCAGATGTGATTGAGATGATGGAGTATACCGAGGTAGAGAGTCGATCGAGGTGCCTTTCCGTCGAGGTTCCGGTCCGCGGTCCTGATGTTACATAAAAAAATGAAAAAGATTAACTAAGCCTGTCAACTATGAGTTACAAGATTCCTATCTATAAGTCTTCTGAAGCTTGATCTTGAGTCTTGAATGGTTCTTCATGTAGACTTTGGATTTGAACCTTGACGCTTGTTAGTTGCAGGTGCTAGTTCATTCTTCTTCAGCTTTCCGGATCAAAATCGGACATACCATGCTTGTGACTTCAGTCATGTCTTGAGCAGCTCATATCTTTCATCAACTTCTGCATTTGGATTCACTTCTTGCCTTTTTTTTATTTATTTATTCTGGATTGTGACTAACTTCCGTTGATTATCTCAGATTGTTGACTCGCATTCTTGTCGTGAGCTTCTTTTGTTGCTGACTTGAATTGCATTCTGAAGTGAATTCCCTTATTTTCCAGGTGGGTGCCTGATTGCCAAAACTTGAACTGTCTTCCTTCGAAACTTGAACCATTTTCCCTTGTTCTCCAGGTGGGCACCTAATTGCTGGACTTGAACTGTCCTCCTTCAAAACTGCTTTCCCTTGAAACTTAAATTGTCTTCCCTTGTTCTCCAGGTGGGCGCCTGATTGTTAAAACATGAATTGTATTCCCTTATTCTCCAGGTGGGCGCCTGATTGCCAAAACTTAAACTGTATTCCCTTGTTCTCCAGGTGGGCGCCTGATTGCCAAAAACTTGAACTATATTCCCTTGTTCTCCAGGTGGGTGCCTGATTGCCAAAAACTTGAATTGTATTCCTTTGTTCTCCAGGTGAGTGCCTGATTGCCAAAAACTTGAACTGTATTCCTTTGTTCTCCAAATGGGTGCCTGATTGCCAAATACTTAAACTGTATTCCCTTGTTCTCCAGGTGGGCACCTGATTGCCAGAACTTGAACTATATTCCCTTGTTCTCCAGGTGGGCGCCTAATTTCCAAAACTTGAACTGTATTCCCTTGTTCTCCAGGTGGGTGCCCGATTGCCAAAATTTGCACTGTATTCCCTTATTCTCCAGGCGGGTGCCTGATTACCAAAAACTTGAACTGTATTCCCTTGTTCTCCAGATGGACGCCTGATTACTAAAATTTGAACAGTATTCCCTTGTTCTCCAGGTGGACGCCTGATTGCCAAAAATTTAAACCGTATTCCCTTGTTCTCCAGGTGGACATCTGATTGCCAACTTGAACTATATTCCCCTGTTCTCCAAGTGGGCTCCTAATTGCCAAAACTTGATCTGTATTCCCGTGTTCTCCAGGTGGGCGCCTGATTACCGTAACTTGAACTGTATTCCCTTGTTTTCCAGGTGAGCGCCTAATTACCAAAATCTTGAACTATATTCCCTTGTTCTCCAGGTGGGCACCTGATTGCCAAAACTTTAATTGTATTTCTGTTGTTCTCCAGGTTGGCGCTTGAATGCCAAAACTTTAACTGTATTTCCTTTGTTCTCCAGGTGGGCGCCTGATTGCCAAAACTTTTAGTTTATTCCCTTGTTCTCCAGGTGGGCGCCTGACATTACAATAAAACAGACAAAACAAAAGAAACTTTTCTGCCCTAGTTTGGTATTTGGGCGCATCTATGAGTGTTAATCGAATCATGTTACCCAAAATCTCTAAGAATTTAAAAGCTAAATCCCATTATCCAGGAGGGTCCTGAAAACTTCAAATTAAATATCATCTTAAGAGTGACAACTTTAAAGCTAAATTATATTTCCTAAAAGTAGAACTTATGCTAAATCTTGTTATCTATGAAGGTCTTGAAATTTAATTAGGTCCCATTATCCAGGAGGGCCCTGAAAACTTTTAAAATTAAATCCCATTATCCAGGAGGGCCTTGAAAATTTTAAATTAAATCCCATTATCCAGGAGGGTCCTGAAAAGCCGAGAATGAACTTACTTGAGCCATGCTTTCTTCCTGGAGGATCTCTGCAGAACGAACAAAATTCCTTGCCCCTGAACCATGTTTTTCCTTATGGAGGGTTCTTGCAGATCGAACAAATTTTTCTTTCCCCTTCTCAAACCGCCTTTGTGCTGACAAAATTTGGGCACAACACTTAAAGAAAATTCAAACTTCCAAGCTTTGATTTGGGCACAATTTTCGTCCCTATTTCAAACAAAGAAAACTTGTGAGTTTATAAATATGGTGGTTGGTTTGTGTCATTAACTTTGAGGGCGATTGCTCCTTCACTTCCCATGATAACTTTGGTTTCAACTCGAAAGACCTTGCTTGTTTATTGACTAACCACTTTCTCTGTCACCTTTATCATAGAAAATACCTCTGATCCGTTCAAACCCAATATCCTCTATATGTTGCATTTTGCTCGTGAATTGGCATTTACCGAACCTTTGTATTTCACATGAATCCCAAAACACGTTTGATTTTTACCACTCAGTGCGCTTGCTGTTCTTTCCTGTCGTAGGCCACTGGCCTTGGCCTTGAGGTCTATTGCTCCTTCACTTTCCATGATAACTTTGATTTCCACTTGGAAGACCTTGCTTGTTATTGGTTAACCACTTTCTCTATCAACCTTATCACAGAAAATACCTTTGATCCGTTCAAACCCAACACCCTCTATCTGTTCATTGTTCATGAATTGACATATACCTAATCTTTGTATTTCACATGAATCCCAAAGCACGTTGATTGTTACCAACTCAGTGTGCATGCTGTTTTTTTATGATGTATGCCACTTTGATGTGCTAGCCAGATCCCATTTTGTGCAATTGGAAAGCTGGTGACAAATTTTGAAGTCATTTCTCACTTGTTCTGACCAAACAGACTCAGGAAGAGGAAGTAAACAAGACAAAAGGAACAGAGTAAAGGACAATGGAAAGAGATAATTCCTAACAAGAAAATTACAAAGTAGAAACTTAACAGATGTAGATACCAACTCTAATGACCATGACATGCACCTTTGGATTAAGTGGCCTAATCTGTCAAGCAAGTCTAATGTCCAACTCTTGTTGTATCTCTGAGTCGTGAAACTGGGCTTCAATGCTCCGATTATCCTATCTGATTCACGATCCTTATTCGACTTATGGTGCCTGAAGGGTTTTCACCATCAAGCCTCTCTCATTTTGTTCTTTCTCTCAACTTACCATCGCCTTATGGTGCCTGTGAAGATTTTCACCAATAAGATTCTCTCATTTTGTTCTTTTCTTCTTATTTTCTCTAATTCTGCAGATGACAAGGCATTAACCATGGTAAAAACATCATATATTCTTGGCATATCTAAACTCAGCACTCTCAAAGATTATCTGGGAGGTCTTTTTGGACTGTAATATGGCTTTTGTACAGGGTTAGAAAGAAAGGATATCATAAAGACTCAAAATAACAAAGACAATGGGGTTAATTAATTTATAACTTTTGGAATCCATTCTAACAACTTAGCCATAATTTCTACAACAAAAGAATTTGATTCTCTTTTTTTTCTTTTCTTTTTGAAATGGAATTTCTAAGAAATACTGCCCCACTCTCGACTTCGTTGGATTATGAGATATTTTATTTAGTATGATCGAACCATAAGGCTGCCTACGTATCTTGTGGTGACAAGAATCAGGTCAAACGTAGTTCACAAAACTACTTTGGTTACTATTTTCCTTTTCTTTTTTTTCCTTTTTTTTTCTTTTCCTTATTTTTTTCTCTTTTTTTCCTTTTTCCCTTTTTTTCTCTATCTCTATTTTTCTCTTTTTTTTTTGAATTTTTCTTTTGGAATGAACTTTCTAAAATAAACCTATGGGACAATTTATTCGTATGACTCTAATTTGATTCCAAAAGAGGGGAGGTCAAGAAAATTAGAACAGGCTCAAAAAGGGTTACCGAATGGTATAAAGTATTTGGGTAGTTGAATGAGGGCCTCCCAATCTCTGAAAATGCCAAGTATAACACATGCAACTTGAGAATGAAAAAGGAAAATCATGCACAACATTTCTTTTGCAGCTTCGACATTGATATCGCTGATATGCCTTCCACTCTTTTTGGTGCCTTGTCAAGTACAGAACCCTCGTTGGGTGATTCCCTCTTCACAATGGATATCCTCCGTCAATTCAGAGAAAACTCTTTTGGCTTTATCTCATAACTTGAGATGAACTTGAACCCAAATTCGCTCGCTTCAAATGATCTCAAAATATCCAATCTTTACTTATTTCCCTCAAATGTCTCTATCATCTTCAAAGTTGTTTCATTGCTTCATGATTAAACTAACTTTTAAGACCAGACCTAGAATTATACATGCATGCCATGTCATTAGAGCCAACATAAAAAAACTATAAAAAGGAGAAGAACTAAACAAAAAAAAAATGACTAGAAATAACAGAAAACAGAAAATTGCATTAGATAGACAGTGAAAGGGTTTGAACAACAAGACAAGCAAAATAAACTGGGGTACAACCCTGGAACAAACCTAGATAACACTAAATGAGTTACTATGACTAAAGAAACTCGGAAAAGTAAAAGGATAGAAGGGTTTGAGTCATAAGACAATATCCGGATTACAACCCTGAAATAACTCGGACAACAGAAATGACAACAAAACGAACCACCAAGACTCCTCCCTAGCTAGCCAAGAAAGGAACTTCTTTCTAATTACCAAGCTAGGCATCTTAGACAGTGATTTCCACATCAATATTACCAATATCATTACCAATTTCAATCACATTAACCTCAGCAAATAGCTTTTGGGTCTCTTTTGCCAACTTGTTCTTAAGATCAACTTTTGGAACTGAGACTGATAGCGCTGAAAACTTTGCAGTAAGTGGCCATCCGAGGATCTCAGAAGAATTCTCATATTCCTTTTCAACACAAATCATACCCACCATATGCATCTTATTATGAACAGGCGATAGACTTTGGCTAGTGTCTACTGCATCTGGATTTTGCACGATAATGTCACCTACATCAATAAGCTTCTAAACTACTCTTTTTAGATGCCAACACTTTTCTGTGATGTGACCTGGGGCATTAGAGCAATATGCGCACCTTTGAGAATAATCAAAAATCTTTGGAAGAGGGTTCGATATTTTTATCTGAATCGGCATCAGCATGTCCAGTTTTCTCAACTTTTGGAACAAACTGGCAGATGATTCTCCAATAGGAGTGAAAGTCTTTTCTTTTTCCTGATGTCAGGTGATTTTGTGGAGGAAATTAGAACTGGGAAGGATTATCTGGAGTACGAGGATATTCATGGGGTCGGTATTGAGGTTGAAAGTGTTTAGCAGGAACGCCCACTGGATCATGTCGTTGGCGGGACTCAGTAGCATCCTTTCTATCAATCGGAGAACCGACCCGGGCAACTTGTTCGTTCCATCTGAACCAAAATTCCCTAAAACTTTCCTTGAGTTTCTTTTCCATCTGAGATAGGGAGGAGTGGTCTGGGACAATGTCTATATTGTACTGAAAATGTCGCACAAAATCTTAAGCCATGTCATCCCATGTATGCCACTTACCGATATCTTGACGATTATGCCATTCCAAAGCTGCCCCAGTCAGGCTCACTAAAATATGTCATCAGCAACTCATCTTTTTCGCTAACACTTCTCATTTCACTACCATAACCTGTAATGACCCGCTGGTGGTTACGAGAATTTAAGCTCTGTTCGGTGGTGCACGGTCTTGAACAACTTCATAATATGATTATTGACTTGCGTGCATAGTTGAATTCAGTTAATGGATGATTTAGAGTCAAATTGGAAGAAGGAATCTAGTTTTGGAAGTTTGAACGGTGAGAATTTGACCGGAATTGGACTTTTAAGTAAACGGCCTCGGAATGAATTTTTGGTGATTCCAACAGCTTTGTATGGTTATTTTGGACTTAGGCGTGCGTCTGGATTCGGATTTGGAGGTCCGTAGGGTAAATTGAGGCATTTCGGCGAAAGTTGAAAAAGTTGAAGTTTGAAAAACAGAGAAGTTTGACCCATAGTTGACTTTTGTGATATCGGGGTTGGAATGTGATTCCGAGAGTTGGAGCAGCTCCCTTATGTCATTTTGGACTTGTCTGCAAAATTTGGCGTTATTCCGAGTTGAATTGATAGGTTTCGGCATGAGATTTGATATTTGAAGATTTGGAAATTCATAAGTTTGATTTTTGGTTTGATTCGTTATTTTGGTGTTGTTTCATGTGATTTGAAACCTCGAGCGAGTCCATGTTAGGTTATATGACTTGTTTGTGTGATTAGACGGCGTCCCGAGAGTCTCGGGTGTGTTTTGGATGGGCTACGGTTCATTTTTCCCTATGTTTGAACTGCTGTTCTGCTATCTGGTATTTCCTTCTATGCGATCGCATAGGCGTAGCCGCGATCACGTAGTATAATGTTAAACTGCCATATTTTCCTTCTATGCGATCACATAGCAAAATTTGGAAAGCAACATTTTCCTTCTATGCGATTGCATTGATTTGTCCGCGATAACATAGCACAAATTTGGACAGCAAGATTTACCTTCTATGCGATTGCATTGATTTGTTCGCGATAGCATAGCACAAATTTGGACAGCAACATTTTTCTTCTATGCGATTGCATTGATTTGCCCGCGATCGCATAGGACATTTTTGGGCCAGTAGCTATTTTCTTCTATGCAATCGCATCACTTCTCCCGCGATCGCAATGAACAAACACCTGGGCAGACAGAACATATTCCAAAATCGAGAGTTACACTATTTTCATCATATTTTGACTTCTAGAGCTCGGTTTTTGGCGATTTTTGGTGGGGTTTTCATGAAATTCGATTGGGTAAGTGTTCTTCAACTAGAATTAAATATATTCCATGAATTTGTCATTATTTTTATCATTTAAATTGTATTTTGGGTTGGGGAAAGAGTTAGTTTTTGAAGAAAAATTTCAAAATGAAAAATCATGATTTGAGGGACCAAATGGTATCAGAATTGGATAAATTTTGTATGGTTGAACTCATTTTGGAATGGGTGATCGGATTTTGTAAAATTTGACGGGTTCCGAGGTGCGGGCCCGGGGGTCGACTTTTGGGTCGATTTTTATTTTTTTGTAAAAATTGAAAATTTATTATTTAGAATAGTTCCTTATTCAATTTATGTGTATTTTGGAGTTGTTATAGTTGGATTTGAGCTGTTCGGAGGTCTTTTCTCGCGAGAAGTTCATTTTAGACTACCGAGTTTTCATCTTTGAGGTAAGTATCTTGCCTAACCTTGTGTGGGGGACTTCCCCTTAGGATTGAGTCTTCTATGTTGATTGTAATCCGTGTACGCGAGGTGACGAGTGCGTACTCAGACTTAATTGTGGATAGTTGGTCTTTTAGGATTCTTAGGTTCTTATATTCACTATATATGGATTTATTCTTGATATGACTGAGTTCCTGCTTATTAGTTTCGTCTCTACATTCTTAGTTGGAATTGTTTACTTCATGATTTACTCTTATCGCCTAATTGTCATCTTGTTTGATTTAACTGAAAAACTTCATCTCTCTTATCATCATGCTACCTTTTCATAACTGCCTGTGTTATCGAGAGTTATTGTCATCCCTCCTATAATCGCATAGTCTTAAGTGCAACTAAGATCACCTTCCCTTAATTGAAATTATCGAATATTCTCGTAACTTCCCAACCTTAAATGGAGTTTAGATGACCTGTATCTTTGTCGACTTGCCTTTATTTGGGACTACTAGACTCGCGTTGTCTTCCTTGTACTGATTTGTTTATTTGGGATTGTCACTGCACGTTAGTTTCCCCTTTCGTTGAACTGTTCCCTTTATGCCTTTCATTTTCTTACTTTGGCTATTCTTGTGAACTGGTTATACCGATTCCTTGTGATTTGAAGTTTTGGAGTGGATTCACTCGCTATATTTTGTATTAATGTCACTATTGTTGTGCGGGTTGTATTGGTGCACGAGGTCTCTGCCATGCGGTTGTGGTTGTGTTGTGCATGAGGTCTCTGCCGTGCGGTTGTGGTTGTGTTGTTCATGGGGTATCTGCCGTGCGGTTGTGGTTGTGTTGTGCACGAGGTCTCTGCCATGCGGTCGTGGTTGTGTTGTGCACGAGGTCTCTACCATGTGGTTGTTGTTGAGGGGTTGCACGAGGTTTTTGCCGTGCTATTGTTACTATAGATTTATTGCACAGGCGGTTTGACAAGGCGGGATATGTTTACATACTTATATGTGGGTTGCGCATGTGGCGAGACAAGGTGGGAACATTATGATGCACGTGTGGCGAAATAAGACGGGCACTTATTATGTTATTATTTGCACACGTGGCGAGATAAGGTGGGCTATGTCAGGGATTGATTGTGAGGACTTGTGATAGGCTGGGTGCATTCTTATTGTTTAATATTGTGTTGTGGTATGCTTACCTGTATGAGCTTTATCTCGTGGAAGTTGAGAGGAAACATCTTACGTGCTATCCGTTCTCTTCCTTGCGCTTATTAGCTGGTAGAAACTATGTTAAAGCACTGCACAAGCATACACGTAGTTGAACACTCCTATTGGATGTGAAGTCCTCCTGATTTTGCTGAGTATAGACGTACACCCTCATTTACATGTTATATATGTGAGAGTGGCCCTAGTTAGTAAGTGAGTTGTCATCATGACCTTGAGGTTGATGGGGCACATGATGCCAAGTGTTAAATTTTAGGTATCGGGACTCGTTATCTGTAATTTGTCCGAGCTTCGGTGCTTCGTGGAAATTGTTAAATAAGACCTGATGTGAACACTGTCGTAGGATCCGAGTTATTGTTTACCTTACTGTATTGTGACTGTAGGATTTGGGTTTGTGTTTTCGCTCGCTCTTCTATGTCATTATTCTTAGTATTTTCGTTGTTACTTGCTGTTTTCTTCCCTTATTGTGATTATAGTATTGTTAGCCATTTCGTGTAGTTTTTTTTTATATATACATCATGTTCCGTTGTTCCTATATTTGTACAATTTATTGGACCGGTAGGTGTCTTGACTGTTCCTCATCACTACTCCACCGAGGTTAGTCTTGATACTTACTGGGCACCGCTGTGGTGTGCTCATGCTACTCTTCTGCACATTTTTGTTGTGCAAATCCAGGTACTTCCACTCCATCTTATCATCCTTGAGGAGATACCCTTCTGTAGAGACTTCGAGGTATATCGCCGCGTCCGCAGACCGAGGAGTCCCTTTCTATCTTTCTGTAATAGTATAGCCCTTTATTAGTTTTCCTTTGTTAGACATTCTGGAGTTAGAGCTTCTTATGTATCTCTTAGCTTGTGATTCATGGGGTTTCGGATTTTGGGAGTGTTAGGTTGAGATTTTGTACTGTTATGTGACAGGCGGAATCTTAAACACTATTTTATTTTACTATTTCGGTTTTTAAATTATTTCTTCCGCAACTGTTGTTTATAATCCGCATTGTTAGGCTTACCAAGTCGTAGAGACTAGGTGCCGTCACGATGGTTCACAGAGGGCGAACCGGGATCATGACATAACCCCTCAGATGGGCAACTGGATCTCCACGCCCATCATACAAATTAAACTTTGGCATCTTAAACCCTTTCAGCTTTCTGGATATCTCATCTTGCTCCACTGTCTTAGCAGGCTTTGCAGTCTCACCGGGAGGCTCGAAATGAGGAGCGTAAGAGTATGGGCCCGAGATCTTGAAAATTGATTCTGTAGCATAGTGTTGGGCATCGGGGATTTTGAATACATTCTCGCTAGAGGATCAAGGAAAGGTAGAAGTTGGATGAACTACAAAATCATGAGTGGTCAAAAGAGTGGGATATGAGGTGGTTCTGGGGGGTGGAGTGTGAAAAGGTTGTGGGGAGATATCCTGGACTTGTGACAGTGGTGGAATAGTAACAAAGCTTTCAGTATAGTTAGTGAGAACTGATGGTGGAGGACGCCCACTAATCCAGGCTTGGTATATTTCGGTCATCTGTCCTTTCAACCTTAAGACCTCTTCTTTCAACTCAGATTCTGATTCAACAATTTTCTTAGACGGATCAATAACCCCTGTGTCCAAGTCTTTGCTAGCCATGGCTACCTTGCTCTTTGACCTTGTGTTGTATGAATGAGTTACTTAAAAACCACAAACCAACCACCCTTCTGCTCAATGAAGATAACAAAAGGAACAAAATAGTGTCATCCTGTTAGCATTAGGGCATTTAACAGCTAAAAATATCACATTGCGTGCAGTGCACCTAGTAACAATTAACGGTTCTATAATGACTTCGAGGGTCACAAGGTCACTTGGCATCATCCCAATTTTGTTCATTTCAATCTTCTCTTTTCTTTTCTGTTCTGACACTTCTTGGCTTGCTCATTTTCTTTCCTCTTTTTTTTTTAATTATCACTCTTTTCTTTCCTCTCATTTCTCACATCCCCTAATTTCACCTCTCTTTTTTCTTTTTTCTTTTCTTTTAATTTTTCTTCTTTTTTTTTCTTCCTTTTTCTTTTTCTTTTAATAATAAAAAAATGATTCGATCGAACCCTATGTAGGTTGCCTACGTATCATGATGCAACATGAATCAGATCTTTGCATAGTACGAAAAAATCGAGAATAGACTAAACAAACTAACGTTCTCTTTTTTTTCTTTTTTGAAACAGATACTCTATGAAAAATTATTAAGATTTTTTGAAACCTAGAAGAGAAAAAATATTTTTTGATTCCTTTTTTAGGAAGAAAATCTAAATAATGAACCAAAGAAAAATATTTTGAATTTTCATTTGATATCCCGAAGAAAGATTTAGAAACGAGAAATGAAAAAGATAAAAAAAATATTTTTGAATTTTAGTTTTGATTACATAATGGAGAAACTCTAAAGATAAATAAAAGACAAAGTATATTTTTTTTCCTCTATGTACAATGTCCTAAAGTTCTAGTGAAAATAAAAAGAATATTTTTTTTGCTTTTTATATATTTCCCAAAGAAGAACCTCAAAAGAAAATATTTTTCGAATTTTTGGAATTAATATCTTAAAGAATACTTCTAAAGACGTATTAAAAGAAAATTCTCTTCTTTTTTTTTTGGTAATTTTATTCTTAATATACTAAAAGAAATATAAAAATAATTTTTTATTTTGAGTTTCAGATATTAATTTCCTAAGAAAAATCACAAAAGATTTTTTTTTGAACTTCTAGAGCTAGTATTCTAAAGAAAACATCTAACCGAAATATAAAAATGCAAAATCTCTTGTTTTTTTTTATTTTTGATTTATAACACATCTTTTTTTAAACACAAAATAGAAAATACAATAACAAAAGACTCGTCATTACTATACAAAACTAGAAGGTAAAAGACGACATAAAAGAATATCAGACTCAAAACATAAAAATAAAAAAAATCTCCTTAAGCAAACTGAATGAACGATCCTGACTGGATGATCCCGGAGTGTCTGTCGTGCTCAAACTCCGGTAAGTAGATCCGTACCTGTATTTGAAAACTTTAACAACAGTATGTGAGATAATAACACTCCCTATTAGACACATGCAAGATATGATTGAGGTTATTTTTGCAAAATGGCTTATGTGGCCAAAAGGTGGCTAGAAGTGCAAAATTTGGCTAATACCCTGCAAAGCCAAGAACCTAAGATTTACTAGGAAGACCGGACCCTATGTGGGTTGCCTACGTATCCCGCCCCGAGAGAGGAGAATCAGGTATGCGTAGTTCGGGAAGATTGGATACGGGCGAGAATAAAAAAAGCAACTAATTTAGAGAAAAATATATTTTGTCTTTTCCTTGAAAATGATGAAACATGTAAAATCTTTTTGGATTTCTTTTTCTCTTTTTTTTTTGATTTATTTTTTGAAAAAATGATGGAAAAGTGCAAAATCTTTTTGGATTTTTTCATTTTTATTTTTTTGGTCTTTTCTTGAAAAAGCATGAAAGAAAATTATAACTGGGCGCTACTTGCTTTATTTTACACTTCACCCTCTTTTCTTTCTCATTTACCCTCAACCCTCATTGGTCCGCTAAATGCCCCCTTTTACCCTTGAAGAATGTAACATATAGCACATAAGATGCATCAAGATGGTCTTTTATTTTTGGGTATACTTATCCTAGACGGACCCAACCCCTGTGTTGAGTCCCCTAAGTCAAATGCACGTGATGCAAACAAATGTTCCTACTAGGAATCCGGTATGAGGTTGAGTTATTCTAGGTTCAAAACCTGGGTATGTTGTTCTAGACTTGTGTACCCGAGCGGACAACTCGAGCCGAGGGGGGCTACGTACCGGGAACCAAAAGGCCATCCGGCTTTGTAGCTTGTTTGAGCCTCTTTCTAAATTAGGGTATGACACTAACAGAAGAGAAGTCACGCCAGCGTGCACTTCCCCGAAGATGAGAAGAGAAGGGTTTCGCAGCAGTTTATATACAATTCAAATAATGGGCTAAAAAGCGACATTTAGCACATTAGTCCCAAACACGTAAAAATCAGGTAATAAACAAAGCCAACTGTAACAATTATTCTAAGCTCGAATTCTGAACCCTGAACCAGAAGTTCTGGGTTCTTTTCCCCAGCAGAGTCGTCAGAGCTGTCACACCTCCTTTTTACCACCCCGAGAGGGGTATAAGGGAGTTTTTTTCCAATTTAAGTGACAATCAAAACATGATTATTTATTAAGTCAGAGTTGCCACTTGGGATAATTTATGGTGTCCCAAGTCACCAGTTTAAAATCCCGAATCGAGGAAAGATTGACTCTATTTTACAGGCCGCGAACATAGAATTCGGGTAAGGAATTCTGTTAACTCGGGAGAAGGTGTTAGACATTCCTGTATTCCGTGATTTTAGCACAGTCACTCAACTATTATCATTGGCCTAATTATTTGATTAATAAAACCTTTTTGAAACCTATGTGCATTTTTAACTTTTTATCCGCTTTTAATATTTTGGAAAAATTCAAGGTTTATTTAAAACACATTTAAATCACGATACTTAAAATGCGCCCGCGGTTCACGACACGTTTTATTTTATTTAACATTATAAAAATTGAAGTCGGGTCATATTAAATGCACACCTGGATTTATAACATGTTTATCTTATTATTATTTGAAATTATGGTCGGGTCACATGAAATGCTCACCCGAATTAAGATTAAATGTATCATGACTATGCCACGGGAACCATACCCATGGTCATGATGATTTATTTAATTAACATGCCTAAAGTACGCTAGCGATTTGAACAATTAACGTGACAAATTCGATTTTTATTCTTACTGCTCGCCCCCACATTAAAACAGTGCAATATTCTTAATACTGGCAAAATCAGTTTGAATTCGAAGAATAAAGATAAAGCAGGGTTTCTTGAATCAATTGATGAAAAACAAAGTTCAAAGTCACTTTGAAGATCCAAGAGAGGTAGTAGCCTAAATTGTAGGAATGGTTGTACAGGAACTTTACGTCCATAGCCACTTTTATTAAAAAAGCAATTCAACTGGTTCAACTCCAAATTATGCCACACAACCCATTTGATTTTGCATTCCCTAATTCTAAACCAAATTCAGTTACAATAAATTAAACTCATTCAACTAATCCAGCATGTAGCTCAACAAACAAATGCAATCTAAAAACCATAATTGCTACTACTAGATTGTAACTGTGAAGCTAACAAAACAAAACTGAAAATCAGTATAGCATCACAAGAAATATAAAACTAAGAATAATTCACCACATAAATATAAAAATGGTGAACAAACAATATAGAGGTCAAGCACATTAAACAAGAATAAAAATATGCACGAATTAAAGATCTGGAGTAGAAATAGACCTTAAGTGAAGCAATTTTAGATTTGTAATTATATGAAGAACCCCGTACAAATGAATTCAACATCGGCAAATCCGTCAGAAATTGGACTAGAAATCAAACTCTACGATCATATTTTAAACCGGAACCTCGAACAAGAAATCGCCCAACTGGACCGGAAAAACCTCAAGTCCAACTCGGAAAGCTCAAACAACTATATCCTAAAGAATATCCATGATAAAAGAGTGAAAATGATAATAAAAATGAAGATGGAATTGTTAATGAAGGACAATGGAGAATGATGGTTTAGTGATGATATTCACATAGTGATTGGGACGGTGATAATGGTAAAGGGAAATTTCTAAAGGTGAGATATTGATTGTTGTATATTAATCTTGTGTGATTGAAGTAACATGTTCTTTTCTTTTCTTTTTTGCAGTATTTGTGGTGACAGAAACGCATGAGGATAGAGAGAAGAGGGCAGGCGATTCCTTTTTAAATGATGTCTGTTCAAGGTTTTTTGTAGTCCCTGCGTTGCGGCTGCTCTGTCAAGTCTTAGGGGTGTAGGTGTGTAGGTCTAGGTTTTTTTTTAAAGGAAGAAGGGTTTTTAGGTTAAGGGGTATGGGCCTAGGAATTATGGGCTTGGGAATTATGGGTTAGGTCCGAAAATTAAGTTTAAAAATGGGTTGTTTGAGCCCAAATTTTAATCTTTCTCCGTGAACGACACTAAAATACGACCTCATTTACTATTTAATTCTATTTAAGTAAAATAACTATTAAAATAATACTAACCGTTAAAACAAACCTATTTTTTGGTATTTTCAAATATCGTACTATTTTGTATTATTTTTTTTAGTTTTACGAAAGGTATATAAACTAAAAACAACTAAAAAGAAGAAATATTTTTGTAATTTTCATTTTTTTGATAAAATAAAGTAAAAGAGTCAAAACTAATTGAAATATCGATATTAGGCCTAAACTAAATATTTTACGCTAAAATGGGTGAAATCTCGGGAAGGGTCAAAAATCACATGTCTACAGCGACAACCAGTCCATGCCCAAGATAACATCGAAATCTACCATGCTGAGCAATAATAAATCAACTCTGGTCTCAAAACCACTAAGAGCAACCAAACACGACCGATAAATGTGGTCCACAACAAGAGAATCCCCCACAAGAGTAGAAACATAAACATGGGAACTCATAAAATCCCGAGATACGCCCAAATGCGAGGCAAAATAAGAAGACACATAAGAATAAGTGGAGCCTAGATCGAATAGAACCGATGCATCTCTATGACAAACTAGGACAATACCTTTGATGACAGAATCGGAGGCGAGAACGTCAATACGGGCAGGAAGGGCATAATATATGGCCTGACCACCCCCTCTAGGGCGACCTCTACCTCCTCGACCTCCACTTCTAGTTGGCTGAGTAGGTGGGTTAACAACCGGTGTTGTAATCATAGCCTGGGAACTCTGTGGGGCACGCTGCGGCTGAGAAGTCTGTGGAGGTGCACCTTTCCTAAGTCTGGGGCAATCCCTCACCATATGGCGTGTGTTACCATACTCAAAACAAGCTTTGGGAGGACGTGGTAGCTGTGACTAGCTTGATCCAGGTCTGCAGGATTGGCCACTGAAAGCACCCCATGCAGGAGGCACACTAGATACTGGAGGTGCATAATAAGGCTCCTGAGGTCTAGGAGGAGCTGGAATACCACTAGCTACTGGAAGAGCTGAATGAACGGGGTGATTCATATAAACCCTACCATGACGAACTGCAGCTGGGGAACATGCACCAGAATAATTGTCCGACTCTTGAGACCTCTTGGCCTCCCTCTCCTCTCTGTCCCGATCATGCATACCCTCTACTCTCCTAGCAATGCTCTCCACCTGCTGATAAGAAATATCCATCTCTAACTTGCGAGCCATGCTAGACCTGATTCTTGGAATGAGCCTCTCAATAAACCGGCAATCTCTCTCATGAACTGTAGCAACCCAGGCTAGTGCATGCCTAGCCAAGTCAGTGAAACAGACAAAATACTACGAAATAGTCACAGTGCCCTAGCGCAAATGCTCAAACTCTGCGCGCCATGCGTCCTTGAGGCTCTGAGGGACAAACTCTCTTAGGAACATATCTGAAAACTGAGTCCAAGTAAGGGATGCTGCCTCAATTGGACTATCTAACTCAAAAGTGCACCACCACTGGTAGGCTACTCCTCGAAGGTAGAAGGTAGTGAAAGAAACCCCATTCGATCCTGATATACCCATAGTGAGGAGGATACGGTAACACTTCTCCAGAAATCCAAGGGCATCATCTGATGCTAAACCACTGAATACAGGAGGCTTATACTTCTTGAACCTCTCAAGCCTCCGATGCTCATCCTCTGAAGCTGCTGCCCTGTCCTCGGGTTGAACTAGGGCCACGGGCATTACCGATATAACCTTTGGGATCTGATCAACCTGG
Organism: Nicotiana tabacum; assembly: GCF_000715075.1. Lineage (NCBI taxonomy): Eukaryota > Viridiplantae > Streptophyta > Magnoliopsida > Solanales > Solanaceae > Nicotiana > Nicotiana tabacum. The sequence continues at coordinate 52,276,817 of NC_134089.1, read as the reverse complement.
ACCCACTGATCAGGAGTGCGGGCGTCGGGAGTTTGTGGTCCTCCCCCGTCCTGGGATGTGGCTGCATCAAGGGGAATCAACCCTGCCTAAGCTAGAGTGGTGTACATGCTCACGAACTCTACAAGAGTCTCCTGAAGAGCTGGAATAGTAGTAGCAGTAGGTGTATCGGGTGCTTGGGCTCTGACTGGAACTGCTGGTGGCTCCTCGGTGGCAGCTCGTGCGGGTGCTCGGGCTAAACCACGCGTGCGCCCTCGGCCCCTACCCCGGCCCCGGCCTCTAACGGCTCTAGCAGGGGGCGCGGGTGCCTGGTAATCTCCGGTAGCACGTGTCCTCACCATCTGTGAGAGAATAGAAGATAGATGTTTAGAATTGTGATATCAAAAATCTCGCACGACAAGGAAATCAAATGAAGTGGAATTTTCCTAACAGTTACATAGCCTCTCGTAGATAAGTACAGATGTCTCCGTACCGATCTGCGAGACTCTAATAAACCGGCTTGTAATTCATGACTCCTATGAACTTAGAGCTCTGATACCAACTTGTCATGACCCAAGTTCGCCCTCCATGAACTGTCGTGACGGTACCTAGTCTCTACGACTAGGTAAGCCTAACGATTTGTGGAAAAAGAAACGAAAGATAAAAACTAGCTAGAAACTACAGAATAAACATAAATAAAACGTTTAAGATGCCGCTCAGCATATACAAATATAAACTCTCAAATTGAATCAACTCCCAAAACCCGGAATCTCATGAAATCACAAGCTGTGGGATAACTACAAGGTGTTCTAACTCGAGAATGTCTAAACAAAAGTAAATACAAGATAGATAAAGCTAGAAGAGAGAATAGAGAGGGACTCCTAGGTCTGTGGACACGGCAAATATACCTCAAAGTCTCTGAAGATCACCTCACCTCATTGGAAATAGGGCTGAGCCGAAGAACCTGGATCTGCACATGAAAAACATGTGCAAGAAAGAGCATGAGTACACCACAGCGGTACTCAGTAAGTGCCAAGCCTAATCTTGATATGATTGAGTTTCCTATTTACTAGTTTCACCTCTACATGCCTTAGTTGGAATTAATTATTTTATGATCCACTCTTATTGCCTATTTGATTTTTATTTGACTTAATTGAAGATTTTTACCTCTTATGTTGCTATGCTATCTTTTCCTAGCTGTTTATCTCTATTTGAAATTATATTATCTCTTCTGTAGTTGTTTAGCCTTAATTAAGGTCATGATCATCCTTCTGTTGCTTATCCTTAATTGTAATTGTTGTACCTCTTTCGTGAGTACTAAATCCTAAATGAAGCTAGTTATATTTTGTCATAGCTAACTTATCCTTAATTGGAATTATTGCCTCTTGCTATCTCCCTTGCTGTTGACTGAACTCTGCGAAATCGTTGTTACATATTATTTTCTTCCTTGTTGAGTTGTTTCTGATCACGATTAGTATTCTCCATCGTGGTTATTCCTTGTGAGCTAGTTCTACCATTTTTTTGTGATCAAAAGTTCTTGAGATGATTTACTTGTCGTACTCTCGTATTTATTATCATTGTTGCTGTTGTACTTGTTGTTGAGATGCACGGGGTTTCTACCATGTGGGTGTTATTATTGTGATGCACGAGGTTTCTACTGTGCAGGGGTTATCAGGTTGCACGAGGTTTCTGCCGTGCTATTGTTACTTGTGATATTTGCAGATGCGGCGTGACAAGGCGATATATATATATGGATTGCGCATGTGGTGAGACAAGGTAGGAATATTATTATGCACGTGTGTCGAGACAAGGTAGGTATTTATATTATTATTGCATACGTGACGAGATAAGGTGGTTGTGTCAAGGATTGACTTATGATGACTTGTGATGGCCTGGGGGCATTCTTGTTGTTGATACTTGTGTAGTGGTGTACTTACCTGTTTGAGTTCTACTTCATGGAAAAATTATGGGAAAACATTCTATGTGCTGTCAGTTCCTTTTCTATACTTACTAGTTGGCATGAACTATGTTAGAACATTTGCACAAGAATACACATAGTTAATCACTCTTATTGGCTAAAAGGATGAAATCTTGATATTGTTGAGTAATAAATTGGTAAAGAGGGCACAAGATGCCAAGTGTTAAGAGTTCCGGAATTTGGACCCGTGAAATGTTAATATTCAGAGGTTTGGTACCTCATGAATAGTTATTGGCTGGAGCCTGGTGTGAAAGCGGTCATGTTTGTTGAGTTGTTACTTGTCTTTCCTCTATCTGTGTTCACTGGATTTCAAAGATTTCAAACTGTGTTCCACTCATTCTACTGTATCATTCTTATGGTGTTATGCTATTAGTTGTAGTTTTTCTTTCTTACTGTAATTACCGTATTATTGTAATTGTCATTATGTGTAGTCCTTGTATAGATATCGTGCTCTGTTATTCCTACATTTATATTCGCTCAGGTTATTTAGTCCAGTAGGTGTCTTGACTGTTTCTCGTCATTATTCCACGGAGGTTAGTCTTGATAATTACTGGGGTACCGCTGTGGTGTACTCATAATACAGTTCTGCATATTTTTGTGTAGATCCGGGTATTTTGATCGTTAGAAGCTGTGCGGATCATTGCCGTAGAGACTCAAGGTAAACGTGATGCTGCATTCGCAGGCTTCAGAGTCACCTTCTAGTTTTTGTATTGCACTGTTTATCCTTATTTCCGAACATTTGTATTTAGAAGTTTTCTATCAAACACTCTGTAGAGCTTATGACTTGTGCTACCGGTTTTGGGGCTGTAAATTTTAGAGAGATTTCTATTTTGAATTATTGGATGTTATTTAAATAATGTTGTTGTTTCAATAAATGTTAGGCTTACCTAGTGTCACGAACCAAGTTCGCCCTCCGTGAAATGTTGTGACAGCACCTAGTCTCTACAACTAGGTAAGCCTAACGATTTGCGGAAAACGAAACAAAAGATAAAAACTAGCTAGAAACTGCGGAATAAACATAAATAAAACATTTAAAATGCCGCTCGGCATATACAAATATAAACTCTCAAACTGAATCAACTCCCAAAATCCGGAATCTCATGAAATCACAAGCTGTGGAATAACTACAAGGTGTTCTAACTCCAGAATGTCTAAACAAAAGTAAATACAGGAGAGCTAAAGCTAGAAGAGAGAATAGAGAGGGACTCCTCGGTCTGTGGACGTGACAGATATACCTCAAAGTCTCTGAAGATCGCGTCGCCTCACTGGAAATAGGGTTGAGTCGAAGAACCTGGATCTGCAAACGAAAAACATGTGCAGAAAAGGGCATGAGTACACCACAGCGGTACTTAGTAAGTGCCAAGCCTAACCTCGGTCGAGTAGTGACGAGGAAGGTCAGGGCCCTACTGGTTATGTATATATATAAACGAGGTAAAACAATATGAAGTGCGACAGTATAATTAAATACACTAACAATTGATAAAGAGAAAAATCGCAGACAAGGATCTAACTCAGTACGCAAAAATAACAATAGGGGATCTCCCGGGATATCGTCCCGTAGTCCCAAACGTAAATGTCCATAGAATCTCCCAGAATATCGTCACGTAGTCTGAACCATAAATATGCAGGGAAAACTCCCGGAATACCAATCCGTAGTCCCAAATATAAATGTGCAGGGAGATCTACTAGAATACCGATCCGTAGTCCCAAAGTAAACATGTAGGGGGATCTCCTGGGATATCGTCCCGTAGTCCCACAGTAAATCACACAACAATCTTAGAAGAATTTACAGTTCTATTCTAGAAATCACATAACCTAGTGGAAGCATACGATCAGTAGTAAATCACACAACAATCTCAGAAAAGCATACGAGAACATAGCATAGGAAAATGCAGCAGAAGAAGCACGTAAGAACATGGTAGAAGAAAATACAAGAACCTAGTAGAAGCAAATACACATAAAAGGAAAAAGAAAGTTAGAAAACACTTAAATACTTTCAGAAAACCCTAGATCGGAAAAAAAAGATTTTGAAAGTACTTTTTTGAAAGAAAAGTCAGGAAAACGTTTAAGACCTTAAGGAAAGCATGGATCTGGAACAGATCTAAGGGAATCGGAAAAACCTCGAAGGGTTAGGGTTTCAGAAGAATCCTAGAAGTGAGAAAGGCTTTGAAAAGTCACCGATCTGAGTCGGAGAGGTCAGGATCAGGCTCAAACAACCATGGTACGCCGGAGCAAGGCCGGAGATGGCCGTGGAACCTCGATTCGACAGAGGTCTGGGTACAAACCTTCAAGGTCAGGCCTTGAATCTTCAGAGATCAGGTGTGTAAGAGCAACAGGAGGTAGGTATAAAACTCACATAACCCTGGAAGCCATGGATTCCGGTGGCTTTTGTGAGCACGTGATTTTTGCCTCATACGAATTACTCCAAAAGAATTCCCAAAATTAGGTCTTTTCTTTAATTATGTGTTATTTTTAGGAATTATTATGCTATTGTCCTGATTGTTTGCATATGTTTGTGTATATGTTTAATGCATTAAAAATACAAAAATACAGAATCTGCATTTAGGATTTAATTTTACATTTTTTTAGATTAATTAAGTGAATTGTTGTTTTACAAAAATGGAAAAATTCAAAAATAACATATTTTGCATTTTTAGTGTTTAATGTCAAAATTTCGTGATTTCTTTTTTTTGATTTGGTAAAAAATATTTGGGATAATTATTATTTAGAATGAATTAGTATTTTTGATAGGATGATTTGGTTTTATAATTTAATTTAGGATTTTAGTTTTAATTTTTCAAAAAAAAAGAGAAAAGAAAAGAAAAAGAATTAAAGAAAAGGAAATCAAATTTGGGCCAAATTCAATTTAATTTAAGAGGCCTAAATCAAATACACCTGAAACCAGCCCAGTCCAGCCCAAACCCATCCCAACCCGCTCTAGCCCCGTTGCCACCTAAACGACGTTGTTTGGATAAGTTTTGATTAGGACCGTCGATCTCCTTTGATCGAACGGTCCCGAGCTTCACCCGTTACCCGACCCGACCCGTCTTCCCCATCCGGGTCCGCCCCAGTTGCTACACCAAACGACCCCGTTTCATTATAGGATCAATCATGGCCGTTGGATTCTCATCATCCAACGGCCCTAATCTAATTACCCCTTTAATATACCCAAAACCCATTACCCCTCTCAGAACCCCCCTTCCTTCGTCTCTCTTCAGAGACCAACCAACACACCACCGTCTTCGCCCGCCGGAAATCGCCCACGGCGGTGGACGGTGGCCAATCACCCCCAAAAATACACCCCAGAACCACCCCGAGCCCCTCTTTCCAAATCCATAACTCGTTTCCCTCGAATCACCCTAGTACTTCTCTAATCTTCAATCGAAGCAGTCCGGTCCCAAAATCCCTGAACCCTAGCCTACCCAACCAGCCCAAAAATAACACCACAGAACCATCAAGACCCCCTCTTCCCAAATCTTCACTCCGTTTCCCTCGAACATGGCCTGAACCCTTCGAATTTTAAATCTAGGGTTTGAGCCATAAAATCCCAAAGCCAAATTCAGACATGCAAGACTATTCCTTCAAGTTTTCTCAAGTGTTCAAGACGGTTTGGTCACAAAATAATGCTGCTCGTTTGTTCTTGGCAGAGAAAAATGATTGACATTATTTGGGGACCAAACTGGATTATCAGTTGCAAGTTCAAGTGTAGGGTGAGTTCGTTCCTATTTTTATGATTATTCTTATTTTCGTTTTTCCCCATCTCTGTTTTTTTTTCTCTGGTCGGTTTCAGTTGAAATTCAACCAGTTCTCCGTTTTAAAATGTCTTCTGTTCATTGTTTTGTTTTTCAAACTGCTTTGTTGTCGGCTTGTTTAAAATTCTAAAGTCGTATCTTGTTTAAATCACTTAGTCAATTTAACTAACATTAATCTGATAATTTCTTATTGGTAAGAATTGATTAGTGTAAGTTTGATTCAATTGTTTATCTAACTTAAGAAGCTTCTCAATAATGGTAGGGTATAAATTGCACTACTGAATTAATTAAAGGCACTAGGCTAGTGGAGACAATTAAGAAATAAAAAGCTAAAATTGATAATGGGAATGACACTAATTGATTAATTTAGAGAAAATAAGTTAGTGGGGATAATTAAAATAAGAGAAGGGACACTCGTAATGGGGATGACAAATGGAATGCCTATAAAAGGACACGGACAGACAGAGAGGAGAAGAAGATTCTGATATTCTGGAAGTATTGAAAAATACAGATTTTTTAGAAATAAGAATCCAATAAATCAGCTGAAAACTCTCTACTCTACCATTGAGCCTCAGTAATTCCTGATTCTTTTAAGTTCTGAAGACAATAATGTTCAGTGATGGGATTTGAGTTGGTTTGATACTAGTTTTTCGGAAGGTTTTGATCAAATTGTGTTAAAGACTACTGTTCCATTGGATTGTAAATCAATTTTCTAGTTTCATTTGCTGAATTTGGGTTGTGTTGTTGCTGCTGTCGATTTCTGCTGTTTAAAAATTGTTGATCCTTCTTTATTTCTTTGTCCCTTCAATCTCAGGTACCTTCTTAGCCCCTGAATAATGATTGATTGTTGAACATGTAAATAAGGTGGAATACTAATTGAATATAGGCTACATTTGAACTTAGTTTCTCCAGTTTCTCATACTGCTTTAATATTCTGTAATAGATATGTAGTTTTAGATGTTACTAAGCTATCATTTGCATATTTAATGCTGTGTATGTTCAGTTGTGTATGTTCAGTAATTATATGTATGGGTAATTGGACATCTATGTATGTTCAGTAGTTGTATGTATAGGTAATTGGACATGTACGTATGATTCTTATTTGAGATCAGTATGGTTCGAAGTATTTGGCAAGCATGTTCTGTGTTTACATTTGCTCCTGAATGAGTTTAAAATGTCTAAGGATTATATTGAAAGCTTTAGTATGATTTTCTGGAATTCATGAGAGAACCAGATTCTGATGTACTGGTTTGGTGACTATCAGTGTTAGGGGAAATTCAAGTTAGTTTAGTTACGTTGAAAATGATTCACTGGTTATCTACTGTTGCTTGCATGCCAATTGAGCAAATTTGGTTGTTTTAAATTCTACAAGTTTTGTCAACGTGAGGTTTAATTAAGGTTAATATCAGCATTTCAAGTTAATTTAGGGCCTTGAAAATTTAGAATCATATGCTGTATAGTTTCTCAAGAATTGGATCCTTAATTGTTTTCTATTTCAGAATCTTGGCGTTGTTTGTATGTTGTGACTAGCTATTTAGGTTCATTCTGAACTTTTGCTGCTCAGCCATCACTGGAGCACGATACAGACTAGATGTCGAGTCTAATTGGTGTTGGTTCTGAGGCTTTAAAGAATTTGGGCCTTCTGCTTGGGCTCAATTTGGGCCTAGAATTTTAAAATTAATGAGAAATGAAAGTGATAGGCCCTGCTGCATGAGTTTTCTTTTATTTGCTTCAAAACAGGATTCTTCACTATTAGTCGGGGTTGGTACAATTTCGTTTTAAGATTGGCCCAGTTCCCCATTGTTACAAATCAATTGTGTTTAGTTTCTTTAAAAGGGATTACCATACCAATTGCGCGAATAATTATGGCCCTTTAATTTGATAGTTGCTAATTAGTAGGAAGAAAATATATTTTTGATTCTTGCAATTATCTAAAGTACTACATATTGATGTAAAAAAAAAAATCTTGAGCTTTAGTAATCAGGCTAATGATTTCGTGCGCTTAACGATACGGACTTATCTTGGTCTAAAATCTCAATATGCTGTTAATTCCTCCTAGGCGGTTTCGAAGTGATTTGATCACAAAGAGCTTCTAAATTCAATATCTCATGATGTGCTTGTTGGAATGATTATTTGTTTTGTTTTGTGAGCTAATCTAGTAGATATTGAAATAAAGAGAGGTCTATTGGGCTAAACTCTAAGAATGAATAGGTTGAGAAAGAACTTGATAGGCGTAAAACCTTTTAATAACTTTTTCTGTTGCGTGTGGCATGATTACGGGCTCCAGAATTAAGACCAACGTATGCGTTCGTGCAACGATGGGCGAAACAATCTTAATCTTAATAAAATACTATCGTGGTTGCGTACATGTTCGCGTGACATAATTACGATTCTAAAAGCAAAATCGGAGTATGCGCAACTTCGGCCCAATTTTCTTAACATTAATAAAGCGTTATTAATTGTGGACACGTTCGCGTGACATGATTTTTGACGCGCCAAACAAATGGGTATACGTGCGCGTAACCCATTTCAAGATAATTTTCTTGATTAAAAAGCATTGAAAGGTAAATGCACATATGTTTTAAAATCAGTAATTAAACAATTTTAATAAGCCAAGTATGATCAAAGCGACCGTGCTAGAACCACGGAACTCGGGAATGCCTAACACCTTCTCCCGGGTTAACAGAATTCCTTACCCGGATTTTTGTATTCACAGACTGTATTACAGAGTCAACCATTTCCTCGATTCGGGATTTTAAACCGGTGACTTGGGACACCATAAATCTCCCAAGTGGCGACTCTGAATTTAATGTAAATAATCCTGTTTCGATTGTCCTTTAATTGGAAAAACTCCCTTATACATTCCTTCCCAGGTGTAGGAAAAAGGAGGTGTGACAGCTCTGGCGACTCTGTTGGGGAACGAACCCAGAATCTCTGGTTCAGGGTTCAAGAATTTGAGCTTAGAATAATTGCTATATTTGGCTTTATTATTATCTAATTTTTACATGTTTGGGCCTAATGTGCTAAATGTTGCTTTTTACCACTTTGATATTATCTGAACTGTACATATAAACTGTTACGAAACCCTTCTTCTCTCTGAGTCTTCTGAATTTATGGTGCACACGTGCGTGTGTCCCACCTTTCTGTTAGAGGTCATACCAAATAGAACGAAGTTGGGCCAAGTAACTAGGCCGGGTAGACTTTCGTGCTCCCGGTACATTGCCCCCACTTCGGCTCGAGCTGTCCGCTTGGGTAAGACAAGTCTAGAACAGTATACCCCAGGTTTTACACTTAGAATAACTCAGATTCATGCCGGATCCCTAGTAGGAACGTTTGTTTGCATCATGTGCATTTGACTTCGGAGACTCAACACAGGGGTTAGGTTTGTCTAGGACAGGTGGACCCGAAATGAAAAGACCATCCTGATGCATCTTACTTGCTACTTGTGCATTCATTTGTTTCGGATTTGCATGTTGACCAGCTTATAGGAAAAGGTTAGAAAAGAAAAATCAATGTGAGGACCGAGAAAGAAAATTGGCTGTTGTTCGAGAAAAAAACAATTTCCAAAATATTTTGAAATTCTTTCGAAATTTTGAAAAAAACAAAAGAAGGAAATTTTGTGTTTCTTTTAAAAATAGTTTTATTATTTCGAACTACGTAAGTTTGATTCTCGCCGGATGTGAGATACGTAGGCAACCCACATCGGGCCCAACTATTTTTTTTAAAAAAAGGAAATAGATAATAAATAAATAAAAATGTGGGTACATAAATGTCGTTGTGTTGTCATGAGAAAGGCGATGTCATTCTTGTCCAAAATATGTCGAATGTCCCCAAAAGGGCGCCGAAAGATTGTTTTTGCAAGAACAACCACCTTTGGTCGTTTTTTTTTTCAAAAAAATAAAATAATTTTGTGGTCGATTAGCAAACACAGCCTTTAAATCTTCTTCATCGAAGTGTTTTTTTTATGAATTTTTTTTATATTGATAATTTTTTCAAAATGAGTCTTGATTTTGGTTTTTAAAATTAAAATCACTCACAGGTACAAAATGAGCACCATCCAAAACCCACCGTTTACAGATGTAGATGAGTTTCTATTTCGGCTTCAGATATGGTGGTATGAATTAGGAGGAGATGGTCAGAAATGGGTCATTAAGTATTTGGGAGCTCTCACAGATATTATGAAAGTTAAACCACGCGATGATTTGATCACGACACTAGTGACTTTTTGGGACCCTGTTCATAATGTCTTTCGCTTCTTTGATTTTGAGCTTACTCCCACATTAGAAGAAATAGCTGGATATTCCGGTTTTGACGGAGATTTGAGAAACCAAAATCTTATATTCCCAAAGGCTCCCTCTGTACACCGATTCTTTGGTCTTCTGAATATCAGTAATCAAATCAAAAAAAGCAACGTTGTCAAAGGGTGTTGTTCTTTCAAATTCCTATATTCAAGGTTCGGAAAGCTGGATGGATTTGAAATTCATGAAAAGGGCCTTACTAACAAACAAAATAAGGACACCAGACAGATTCACCATCGCTTCGCTTTTATGGTGGCTTTTCTGGGAGTCATGGTCTTCCTAAACAAAGAGCAGACGATTGATATTCGCATAGCCAGAGTCGTACAAGTCCTCACTACCAAAGAACAACACACTCTTGTCCCGATCATTCTCTCAGACATTTATCGGGCATTGATTTTGTGTAAGTCCGGGGCAAAATTCTTCGAAGGGTGCAATATTTTGTTGCAAATGTGGTTGACTGAACATCTACGACATCACCCAAGTTCATGCAGTATTGTCCGAGCAAGGACAATTTCGTTGAGAGTTATGAAGAAAGAATAAAAGATTATAAATCTCCAGAAGGGGTGGAAGCCTGAATATCCCATTTAAGATCTTTAATGGCAAGTCAAATTGAGTGGACTTTGGGATGGCTCCTGGTAAGAGAGGTGATACACATGCCAACTTTAAAGAGTTATTTGTTGTTGTTGGGTTTAAGAAGTGTCCAGCCGTATGCGCCATAGAGAGTTCTAAGACAGCTAGGGAGATACCAAGTGGTGCCTGATGATGAAGATTTGAGTGTGTAAGTGATTGAGCTACACCCCGAAGCCACACTCCCTGAGGCTTTAATCCAACGGATTTGGAATGGTTGTTGATACTTGAAAGATGATACCCAAGGTCCAGATCCTATGAAAGGTGAGATAAATCCGGGTTATGCTAGGTGGTTTGAGAAAAGATCCTGTGTGGATGATGCACCAGAACCCGATCCCAGAAGGCCCATTAAAAGACCGCATGTTCAAGCCTTTGATGACAAAATCCAAGAACGGTTGGCTTGGGGTGAAAAGGAAAAGGGTACAAAGCAACTATTCATGCCTTAGAAGAAATCCCGAGGAACCTCAATTTGGAGAAAGACTTACAAACACAAGAAGTAGAAGGTGAAAAGAAGAGTCTGATTTGCGAGAATAAAGCTCTCCGCGCTCAGTTTCAACAGATGAAGAAAGCCTCTGAAGCGCCAGTGAGAAGTTGGAAAGATTAGAAAATCATTTCCAATCTGATGGGAAGGATGCAAGATTATGACTCTATTTTGGCAAGAACCAAAAAGGCGTTAGATAAAGCTAAGGAAAAAATCATACAGTTGAATAAGGAGGCCAAATCTAGTAAAAAACATCAAGTAATGAGATTTGAAGAAGAAATGGCTCAATTCGAGAAAGAGAAGTATCATTGGGTACGTTCAAAGGCTCAGCTCCATGCACAATTGGAAGAAATGAAAAGGTACAACAGAAAACATCAGCATGCAGATATTGATAGGGAGATAGCACATGCAAGACTCGAGCAGGCCAGACTTCGAGCTCAATTGGAGTCAGCTTTAGATCGCGAGGGCCACATAAGAGATATAGCTACCACTCGCCAACAGCAATTGCAAAACCAAGACCAAAATCTCAAAGATTTCAGAGCACAAATCCATGATTTGACCGTTTATACTTCTCAAAGTTATGTGAACTGCCAGGGGATGGATTATGAAAGGTTCTTGGAGCATGCACCTACTTTTGCCCATCATCTTGCAGTAGAGATAGAGAGGATGTACCGTACATTAGGGGGTCAACCGGGTCAAGCTTCGCCGTGAGCAGATGTTCCAGTGATTGAAAGAAAAAGATTGTGGAGTGAAGCATAGTCATAGTTGTTGAAACTTTTCATATAATAGTCATAGTTTAGTTTGAGTAAATGTTGAGTCTTTTAAACCATTTTCTTAAAGTATTGTCCAAATGTAATGTCATTTATGTCTTTGTACTGTTTCGTTTGTTAAAATAAATAAAAGTAATAATAATTATTTCCACCAGAACTACGCTCGGTCTGATTCATGCAGGGTCATGATACGTAGGCAGTCTTCCTAAGATTCGACCACAACCAAAAGAAAAGAATAAAATGAAAAAAGGGGGAGGGGAATAAAAGATAGGCGTGAGTGACAATAAAAGGAAAAGGTCAGGAAAAGCTGGGATGACACAAGCAACCGAGCAAATACATGGTAGAAATGATTAATTCCCTAGGCGCATTGCATCCCTATGTATGGTTGTTTATTTGTTAAAACTCTAATCACTAACAAGTTTGGTTGTTATCTTAGAATTCAAGCAGTTAGTACACCTAAGCATACTGGCAACCCACCCCTACCATACCAGATCCAAAGGAGAAATAATCATGTCTATCCTAGATGTAGACACCAGTGTCATTGAAGGAGAAGAGTTGGATAAGAGATGTACAAATTAAAACAACAGATGGCCGAAATGTATCAGGCCTGGGCTAAAGGACAACCGCCATCCGCCTACCCGGCTAACCCTACCTTCACTTCACCACCGGCTCAAACTCAGGATCATCCTGCCACCGATCTATCCCCGAGCTTTCCCATTTACCAACACTACCGGGGCACCACTTCTCATACACCACAATCTCCACCCCCTAAACCAATTCCATACCCTCCTCCACTAGTAACTCCTGTCTTCGTAGCACCTCCACTAGCTACACTCCACAAATCTCCTAGCGAGCCTATGTTCCAGGCCCAGGACAACCAGTACTACCCTCCGGAGCCCACTTTCAAAGCTCCAGAAACCCATTCATATACTCCTCGCTTTGACCTCCCGATAGAAGCTGATAAACCAGTCAAAAATACCGAACAGGAGGAGATGTTCAGGAAAGTTAAAAGCTTAGAACAATCATTCAGAGACATGCGGGGGTTGGGAGGGCAAGTCAGCGTGGCCTACAAGGACCTATGTCTGTTCCCGAATGCGCAATTATCGGTAGGTTTCAAGATGCCCAAGTTTGATCTATACAATGGGCACGGTGATCCAGTAGCCCACTTGAGGGGTTTTTGCAGCAAGATGAGTGGAGCTGGAGGAAAAGATGAATTGTTAATGGCTTACTTCAGTCAGAGTTTGAGTGGATCAGCATTGGAATGGTATACCCGCCAAGACCATGGAAGATGGTACACATGGGATGATCTGGTGCAAGCATTTGCTTGTCACTTCCAATACAATCTTGAGATCATTCCAGATCGACTGTCCTTGACTAAACTGGAGAAAAGGTACAGCGAAAGTTTCAGGGAATATGGTTTCTGATGGAAGGAGCAAACAGCAAGAGTATATCCCCCAATGAAGGAAAGTGAGATGGTAGATTACTTCCTACATGCTTTGGAACCTACTTACTATGGCCATTTGGTATCAGCTGTGGGAAAGTCATTCAACGAAGTGGTAAAAATGGGGGGCATGGTAGAAGAGGGCCTCAAGTCGAATAAAATCATGAGCTATTCAGCTATCAAAGCGATTACTCAGGCTATTTAGGGCGGCATAGGAGGGATTGGGAAGAAGAAGAGAGAGGAAGCAGCAATGGTTAATTCAGGAACTTGGTCCGGATCTAGAGGTTCACCTTACCACTACAATCAACCTCGACCCCACCAACAAACTTATCACCACAATCCACCCCAACACTACTATGCCCCACCAAAACCCTATTTTTCCATCCACTATGCACAAGCATACAACCAACCTCCTGCCCACACTCAATGGCGTGCTCCCGTCCTACAAAATACTTATCCACATCCACGAGCCTACCAAAACACTCCCGGACCAAGTTTCTGGCCTAGTCAAGTATTCAAGGATGAAAGGTTGCAGAAAAAGAAAACCTTTACTCCGTTGGGAGAATCATACACTAGTCTGTTCCACAGGCTAAAACAGCTAGATATGCTAAGGTCGATACAGTCCAAATTGCCAAATCCTCCTCCAAAGAATCTTGACTATACTGTCAGCTGTGAGTATTGTTCTGGTACTCCGGGTCATGATACAGAAAAGTGCTGGCACTTGAAAAGTGCGATACAAGAGCTTATTGATACCAACAGAATGGAAGTTCAAGCTCCTGAAGCACCCAATATCAACAGGAATCTGATGCCGGCCCATCAGGAGGCAAATATGATCGAAATAGTACATGCAGAGGGAAAACCCAAGAAGCTATCACAGACCGTCATGATGATTCGGTCTAGTGGAGTCAGGACAGATGAACAATTAGCAGGTGAGAAGTTGGTGATCAAGCCAAGCAAAAAGAGTGTTGAGCCATCTGTGGCAGTTGAAAAGGGGTCTTTAAGCAAAGTTGCAATGAAACAGGAAGGGGTGAAGGTGATTGTACAAGGAGCGGCCAGCAAACCCATCATAATCGTGGAAGGTGCTCACGCAGATCATGTTATTATCAAGTCGGTAACCCAGTTACCAATAATCAACAGCAATGTTATTCCATGGAATTACGAACGGGTAACAATGATGTACAAAGGGAAGGAAGTCAAAGAAGAAATCTGTGAAGTACAGGGTTTGACTCGCTCGAGAAGGTGTTTTACTCCCGAGGAGTTAAGAAGAGCTATAGATAATCCAGCACTAATAAAGAAAGCCATAACTGAAGAAGAAGCAGAAGAATTTTTGAGAAATATGAAGCTACAGGACTACGCTATCGTAGAACAATTAAGAAAGACGCCTGCTCAAATTTCCCTGTTGTCATTATTGATCCATTCGGATGAGCACCGTCAAGCTTTAATGAAGATCTTGAATGAGGCACATGTTCCTAATAAGATCTCCGTGAATCACTTGGAAAAAATAGCCAACAAAATCTTCGAAGCAAACAAAGTCACGTTTTCCAATGATGAATTGCCCGTAGAAGGTACTGAGCACAACAGAGCTCTTTACCTCACAGTAAAATATGAGAACTCTGTGGTGACCCGGGTATTGGTTGACAACGGGTCAAGCGCAAACATTTGTCCCCTTTCCACTTTAAGCACGTTGAAAATAGAAGATGAGAGGATCCATAAGAACAGTATTTGCGTGCGGGGATTTGATGACGGAGGTAAAGATTTAGTTGGGGACATAGTGCTAGAGCTAACGATATGGCCAGTTGAGTTCATAATGGAAGATGACCAGGTAGTCAAATTTGAATGGGATAGACAAGAAATAGTTATGCATGGGGAAGACAGTTTATATGCTCGCAGCAATGCCCTTGTACCGGTCATTGAAGTGGAAGATGACCAGGGACCATGGGTCTACCAATTTCTCACACAATGTTGGTAGAGAAAGTTCCGTAAGGGAAATACATTCCAAATCCAAAGATAACCGTCGCATCAGTCATGGTAGCCTATGAGATGTTGAAGAATGGTTTTGTACTCGGTAAAGGTTTGGGCTCATCTTTGCAAGGCATCATACAGCCGGTATCCCTTCCTGAAAACTTGGGAACATTTGGTCTGGGATTCAAGCCCACTGCCGCGGACATAAGAAAGGCCAGAAAGCTAAAACAAAAGGCATGGGTCCTTTCAAAGCCAGTCCCACGTCTTTCCAAATCATTTGTCAAGTCCGGCACCAGAAGTCGCCCAGTAACAACAATTCCCAATTCTGTGATTGATCCTAACAAGGAGTTAATTGAAAGATTTGAGAAGTTGTTCGATAGTGTGAACATGGTGGAAATTGGAGAGGGTTCTAGCAATGCGGAAGTGCAATTTGTCGGGCCAAAAACAAATCTTAACAATTGGAAGGCTACTCTTCTCCTCACTCGGAAGGAGTTTTGGTAGTTTATTTTGAGTTTCCTTCAGTTTGTTTGGGTTATTCCAGGGTTGTAATCCAGATTTTTTATCTTTCAGTCTGTTTGAAGTGTGCAAACCTTGTTATCTTTCATCATTCAATGAAATGCAGTTTCCCTTTCTTTATCATTCCTGATAGTTTTTCTTTTGTTTTTCTTTTCTGTATAATTCTTTTTACGCTTGTTCTAATGACATGACATACATGAGGAATCCTCAGCCCAGTCTTAAAAATCAATCTGATTCCGAAATAATAGTTGAAAAAGTAGATTGTTACTACGAATCAGAATATGATGAAGATGAAGCCTTCGAAGAGATTAGTAAGGAGTTAATTCATTTCGAAGAAAAACCCAAACCCAACCTGAATGAAACAGAAACCGTCAATTTAGGGGACACAAACAATATCAGAGAGACTAAAATAAGTGTCCATCTCGAGCCGAAGATTCGGGAAGAGTTAATCAAAGCACTCATCGAATACAAAGATGTTTTTGCATGGTCGTATGACGACATGCCGGGTTTGAGCACTGATTTAGTAGTCCACAAATTGCCCACTGATCCAGTGTTTCCTCCCGTCAAGCAAAAGTTGAGGAAATTCAAAACTGATATGAGTGTGAAGATTAAAGAGGAAATCACCAAGCAGTTGGATGCAAAGGTTATTCAGGTCACTCGATATCCTATTTGGTTGGCTAATGTCGTGCCTGTGCCGAAGAAGGACGACAAGGTCAGAGTATGCGTCGATTACCGCAATCTCAACAAAGCAAGTCCGAAGGATAACTTCCCACTACCCAATATCCACATTTTGATTGATAATTGTGCCAAGCGTGAGATTGGATCTTTTGTGGATTGTTATGCAAGGTATCATCAGATTCTAATGGATGAAGAAGATACAGAAAAGACAACATTAGTCATACCATGGGGAACTTACTGCTACCAGGTAATGCCATTTAGTTTGAAGAACGCCGGGGCAACTTACATGAGAGCAATGACTACGGTGTTTCATGATATGATACACAAGGAGATTGAGGTATACGTGGATGATATGATCATAAAATCAAAGCATCAGGCCGAAAACGTTGGGGATTTGAGGAAATTCTTCCTAAGACTTTGCAGGTACAACCTCAAGCTTAACCCTGCCAAGTGCGCATTTGGTGTTCCATCCGGAAAGCTGTTGGGATTCATAGTCAGCCGGTGAGGCATCGAGTTGGACCCATCAAAGATCAAAGTCATCCAAGAATTTCCACCTCCGAGGAACAAGACTAAAGTGATGAGTCTATTAGGGAGGTTGAACTACATCAGCATGTTTATTGCTCAGCTCACGACAACTTGTGAGCCTATTTTCAAATTGTTGAAGAAGGATACTGCGGTCAAATGGACTGATGAGTGTCAAGAAGCATTTTATAAGATAAAAGGATACTTGTAAAACCCACCTGTGCTGGTTCCGCCAGAACTAGGGAGACCTTTGATTCTTTACTTAATAGTCTTGGAAAATTCATTTGGCTGTGTACTGGGGCAACATGACATCACCGACAAAAAGGAACAGGCCATCTACTATCTTAGCAAGAAGTTCACGGCTTATGAGGTTAAGTACACTCATCTGGAAAGGACATGTTGCGCCCTAACTTGGGTGGCTCAGAAATTGAAACATTATTTGTCATCCTACACTACTTACCTCATTTCGCACTTGGATCCGTTGAAGTATATCTTTCAAAAGCCTATGCCGATAGGGAGACTTGCAAAGTGGCAGATCTTGCTCACAGAGTTTGACATCATCTATGTGACCCAGACTGCGATGAAATCCCAAGCATTGGCCGATCATTTAGCCGAAAACCCGGTCGATGAAGATTACGAGCCATTGAGAACTTATTTTCCCGATGAAAAAGTGATGCATATCGATGAACTGGAGCAAATTGAAAAACCAGGTTGGAAACTTTTCTTTGATGGGGCTGCCAACATGAAAAGAGTCGGAATAGGAGCTGTGCTTATTTCTAAAACAGGGCATCACTATCCTGTTACGGTTCAGCTTCGGTTTTATTGCACCAACAATATGGCTGAGTATGAAGCTTGTATTTTGGGTCTAAGGCTAGCTGCAGGCATGGATATCCAGGAAGTCTTGGTCTTGGGAGACTCGGATCTTCTGGTACATCAAATTCAAGGAGAATAGGAAATGCGAGATTTGAAGCTCATACCATACCGACAATGTTTGCATGATCTTTGTCAACAGTTTCAATCAGTGGAGTTCAGGCATATTCCAAGGGTCCATAATGAGGCCGCCGATGCTTTGGCTACCCTAGCATCAATTTTGCACCATCCGAACAAAGCTTATGTCGATCCTCTGCATATTCAAGTCCGAGATCAGCATGCTTATTGTAACATAATTGAAGAAGAACTTGATGGCGAACCATGGTTCCACGATATCAAGGAGTACATTAGAATGGGGATATATCCAGTGCAAGCCACGGGGGATCAAAAGATAACAATTTGATGGTTGGCAAGTGGATTCTTCTTAAGTGGAGAAGTTTTGTATAAAAGAACACCAAACCTTGGATTATTAAGATGCATAGATGCTAGACAAGCTACGGCTATTATGTCCGAAGTACATTCGGGAGTCTGCGGACCATATATGAGCGGATATGTGATGGAAAAGAAAATTCTCCGAGCAGGTTATTATTGGCTTACCATGGAGCGAGACTGTATCAATTTTGTGCGCAAATGTCATCAGTGCCAGATACATGGAGATTTGATTCATTCTCCACCATCGGAATTGCGCACAATGTCGGTACCATGGCCCTTCGTCGCTTGGGGCATGGATGTCGTTGGACCAATTGAGCCAGTAGCATCCAACGGGCACAGGTTCATTCTGGTAGCCATTGATTATTTCACCAAGTGGGTTGAGGCCAAAACATTCAAATCGGTGACCAAGAAAGCAGTGGTCGATTTTGTTCACTCAAATATCATCTGTCGATTTGGAATCCCAAAGGTGATCATCACAGATAATGGTGCTAATCTTAACAGTAACTTGATGGAAGAGGTATGTCAACAGTTTAAGATTACACATCGCAATTCTACCCCATATCATCCCAAGGCAAATGGAACAGTCGAGGCAGCCAACAAAAACATAAAGAAGATACTTCGGAAAATGGTAGAAGGTTCGAGGCAATGGCACGAAAAATTACCATTTGCGTTATTGCGATATCTCACTACTGTCCGTACTTCGGTAGGTGCAACTCCTTATTTGTTGGTATATGACACTGAAGCAATAATACCGATATAAGTTGAAATCCCTTCCCTTCGGATTGTCGCTGAGGCTGAGATTGATGATGATGAGTGGGTCAAAACCTGTTTGGAGCAGTTGAACTTGATTGATGAAAAAAGATTGGCAGCAGTATGTCATGGCCAGTTATATCAAAAGAGAATGACAAGAGCATACAACAAAAGGGTGCGTCCCCGAAAGTTTGAAGTGGGTCAGCAAGTGCGGAAACGTATCGTTCCACATCAGGTTGAAGCAAAAGGCAAGTTCGCCCCGAATTGGCAATGGCTATTTATTATAACCAGAGTATTATCCAATGGTGCTTTATATTTAATAGATATCGAAGGAAAATGCATAGACATGGCTATCAATTCCGATGCAGTCAAGAGATATTATGTATGATTTCATTGTTATAATTGTTGATTGTTTGTACTTGGCATTGTTTCGAAGAATAAAATGATGAAGGCAATTTGTTCCACTATCTAAACACTCTACCCTTTGTTCCCCTTTTGAGCCTTATTTATTTTATTTCATACCCCACTTTTGGAATCAATAACAAAAAAGAGAGAAAAGAAAGAAGAGGAAAAAAAGAAAAGAAAAGAAGTGAAAAAGAGAAAGTATAACAACAAGGAAATTCCGTTGTGAACTACGTTTGACCTGATTCCTGTTAAGGATACGTAGGCAGCCTCACAGCTCGGTCATAGTAAAATAAAAGTCAAAAGATCCCCAAGCAAGAAACTGGGGCAGAAGTTGTGTTTGTAATAAGAAATGTGATTCCAAAAGTTGTAATTCTGAACCATTTGAAGTCGTTTTGAGCACGTTTTATACCCTTTTCTTTCCAAACATATCCAAAAATCCATATTGTTGTCCAAAGAAAGACCTCCCAATTAGTATTCGAGAGATTCCAAGTCAAGCAATGTAAAAAGAATTCATATCAGGGGTAACACTCCGGTTTAAGAAAGAGAAATCAAAAAAAAATGAGAGAGTCTTATTGGTGAAAACCCTCATGAGCACCATGAGGCGACGAAAGCTGAGAGAAAGTAAAAATGAGAGAGTCTTATTGGTGAAAACCTTTACAGGCACCATAAGGCAACAAGGAATCGAGGAATTAACAAATGAGAGAGGTTTGTCGGTGAAAACCCTTCAGGGCACTGCAAGTCGAACAAGGTCCGTAAGTTGGCGGAAAGTAAATTGAGTTGTGGAAATCTTGGAGCACAAAGTAAAACAATTGGAAAGGAGATTGGTTAAATAGATTGGGATGATTAATCCAAAATGCATACCATGATCATTGGTGCTAGTGACTCAACTCAGATAAGTTCCTCTTCCTATCTCCAGCAGTCATCCAAATTTGGATTTTCTTCTTTATTCTTAATTCTCAAAATCGTTGCATTTTATTGCTATTAATTTTTACTCCTCTAAAGCTCTCCCAAGGTTAGCCTTGTTTAAATAAATAAGAAGGAATGTCAAAGTGTACTACCAGATTCAAAATTGCACAAAGAAAAATGCGGGTAGGACATGCTAGAGATAGTATGATGAAAAATGGGACATAGGGTGTAAGCAAAGGTTAAATCGGTGGAATGGTTCAGTAATGTCGTGGGAGATGTACGGGTTCAGGCAGAAAGGTCAAGAGGGAAGAATAACATTTGGGGGATCCTGCAGTCAAGGATCAGTCAGAAGGCCAAAACAGTCTTTTCGACCAGTTCAAGGCAGTCGGACGAAGCAAAGCATGGCAAAGAGAAAACCACCCCCAGCAAGAATGCCACAACTAACTGCCACATTTTAAACTGACAAGATTTTCTTTGAAATAGGGGCAAAGATGACATTTTTTTCAGGAAGCACCCTGTAAGGATAATAAGTACCATGCAGGTTTGATCGCATAATTCTCAGGACCCTCCTGGAAAATGGGATCTAGGTTAAACTCCAAAACAATCATAAGTAGTAAATATAGGACAAATGTGCACCAAAAGGAACATAAGTTGGCTTCAAAGTTCGCATAAGAAATTTCAGGACCCACCTGAATAATGGGACGTAACTTTAAGCATTCCACTAGATAAGTAAGTGTTGTTATAAGAGAGTACAATTTAGCCGTAAAATTGTCACCCTTAAGATAAGACTTGATTTTTGATTGTCAGGATCCTCTTGAATAATGGGATGTAGTTTAAAACTGGTTCGGATAACAAGATTTAGCGTAAGACATACCTTCAGCAGATATAATTTAGCTTTAAAATTGTCATTTAGTTAAGAGTTGTCAGGACCCCCTGGATAATGGGACCTAGCTTTCAAATTCTTAGTAATATTTGGTAATATGATTCAGTTTAACACTCACAGATGCGCCCAACTACCAAACTAGGGCAGAAAATTTTCTTTTGTTTTGTCTATTTTTGTTGAAGTTAGGTGCCCATCTGAAGAACAGGGAGAACAACACGGATGTTAAAGATAAGAGCGTGACCAAGTACTAGCAATCAGGCGTCCACCTGGAGAACAAGGAAAAACAGTTGAAGTATCAGCAATCAGGCGTCCACCTGGAGAACAAGGAACAACAGTTGAAGTATCGGCAATCAGGATTCCACCTGGAGAACAAGGGAATACATTTCAAGTTTCAACAATCAGGAGACCACCTGGAGAACAAGGGAATACATTTCAATTCCAGCAATCACGAGACCACCTGGAGAACAAGGGAATACATTTCGAGTTTTAGCAATCAGGAGCCCACCTGGAGAACAAAGGAATACAATCCAAATGTCAAGTAGTCAGGAGCCCGCCTAGAGAATGAAGGGAAGAAGCAATTCAAGTTCTAGTAATCAGGAACCCGCCTGTAGAACAGAGGATAGACAACAATGGTCAAAGGAAGACGTTTAAAGGTTCAGCAATGAGGTGCCCGCCCGGAGGAAAGAGAAAGCATCTCGAAAAAAAAATACAATTTAAGTCGGCAACAAAGGAACTTCCGTTGGAAAACACAAGTCAATGACGCAACAAGAATCACAAGATCAAGCTTGAAAAGTATAGCGTAGATCTTTGTAATGCATAGATCATATTTTAGTTTAGATTCTTTATTTTTGTCATGGTGTAACAAGGAGGTCAGTAAGCAGTAGCAGCAGCAACAACAACAGTAAAATCACAGCTTCATGGTAGTCCCAGCTACCGAAATTTCCCGAACTACATTGACCTGATTCTTTTATAGACAAGGATATATAAGAAACCTTTGAAGCAGAGGTCCAGTCAAATCTTTCAAAAAATGCTTCCCACGGAGTATTCAAACGGGCAGAAATCGCTCGTATCCGCTCACTTTATCTTTGCACGAAAACTCTTCGTATTTCCGGGCAAAGAGGAGCAACTATGAGCATGTGATTTTTGCCTCATACGAATTACTCCAAAAGAATTCCCAAAATTAGGCCTTTTCTTTAATTATGTGTTATTTTTAGGAATTATTATGCTATTGTCCTGATTGTTTGCATATGTTTGTGTACATGTTTAATGCATTAAAAATACAAAAATACAGTATCTGCTTTTAGGATTTAATTTTACATTTTTTTAGATTAATTAAGTGAATTGTTGTTTTACAAAAATGGAAAAATTCAAAGATAACATATTTTGCATTTTTAGTGTTTAATGTCAAAATTTTGTGATTTTCTTTTTTTTTTGATTTGGTAAATAGTATTTGGGATAATTATTATTTAGAATTAATTAGTATTTTTGATAGGATGATTTGGTTTAATAATTTAATTTAGGATTTTAGTTTTAATTTTTCGAAAGAAAAGAGATAAAAGAAAAGAAAAAGAATTAAAGAGAAGGAAATCAAATTTGGGCCAAATTCAATTTAATTTAACAGGCCCAAATCAAATACACCTAAAACTTGCCCCAGTCCAGCCCAAACCCGTCCCAACCCGGTCCAGCCCCGTTGCCACCTAAACGACGTTGTTTGGATAAGTTTTGATCAGGACGGTCGATCTCCTTTGATCGAACGGTCCCGAGCTTCACCCGTTACCCGACCCGACCCATCTTCCCTAACCCGATCTGCCCCAGTTGCTACACCAAACAACCCCATTTCATTAAAGGATCAATCATGGCCGTTGGATTCTCATCATCCAACGACCCTAATCTAATTACCCCTTTAATATACCCATTACCCCTCTCAGAACCCCCCTCCTTCGTCTCTCTTCAGAGACCAACCAACACACCACCGTCTTCCGCCCGCCAAAAATCGCCCACAGCGGCGGACGGTGGCCAATCACCCCCAAAAATACACCCCAGAACCACCCCGAGCCTCTCTTTCCAAATCCATAACTCGTTTCCCTCAAATCACCCTAGTACTTCTCGAATCTTCAATCGAAGCAGTCCGGTCCCAAAATCCCTGAACCCTAGCCTACCCAACCAGCCCCAAAATAACACCACAGAACCATCAAGACCCCCTCTTCCCAAATCCTCACTCCGTTTCCCTCGAACATGGCCTGAACCCTTCGAATTTTAAATCTAGGGTTCGATCCATAAAAGCCCAAGGCCAAATTCAGATATGCAAAACTATTCCTTCAAGTTTTCTCAAGTGTTCAAGACAGTTTGGTCACAAAATAATGCTGCTCGTTTGTTCTTGGTAGAGAACAAATGATTGACATTATTTGGGGACCAAACTGGATTATCAGTTGCAAGTTCAAGTGTAGGGTGAGTTCGTCCCTATTTTTATGATTATTCTTATTTTCGTTTTTCCCCATCTCTGTTTTTTTCTCTAATCGGTTTCAGTTGAAATTCGACCAGTTCTCCGTTTTAAAATGTCTTCTGTTCATTGTTTTGTTTTTCAAACTACTTTGTTGTCGGCTTGTTTAAAATTCTAAAGTCGTATCTTGTTTAAATTACTTAGTCAATTTAACTAACATTAATCTGATAATTTCTTGTTGGTAAGAATTGATTAGTGTAAGTTTGATTCAATTGTTTATCTAACTTAGGAAGCTTCTCAATAATGGTAGGGTATAAATTGCACTACTGAATTAATTAAAGGCACTAGGCTAGTGGAGACAATTAAGAAATAAAAAGCTGAAATTGATAATGGGAATGACACTAATTGATTAATTTAGAGAAAATAAGTTAGTGGGGATAATTAAAATAAGAGAAGGGACACTCGTAATGGGGATGACATTAATGGAATGCCTATAAAAGGACACAGACAGACAGAGAGGAGAAGAAGATTCTGATATTTTGGAAGTATTGAAAAATACAGATTTTTTAGAAATAAGAATCCAATAAATCAGCTAAAAACTCTCTACTGTACCATTGAGCCTCAGTAATTCCTGATTCTTTTAAGTTCTGAAAACAGTAATGTCCAGTGATGGGATTTGAGTTGGTTTGATACTAGTTTTTGGAAGGTTTTGATCAAATTGTGTTAAAGACTACTATTCCATTGGATTGTAAATCAATTTTCTAGTTTCATTTGCTGAATTTGGGCTGTGTTGTTGTTGCTGTCAATTTCTGCTGTTTAAAAACTACTGATCCTTCTTTATTTCTTTGTCCCTTCAATCTCAGGTGCCTTCTTAGCCCCTGAATAATGATTGATTGTTGAATATGTAAATCAGGTGGAATACTAATTGAATACAGGCTGCATTTGAACTTAGTTTCCCCTGTTTCCCATACTGCTTTAATATTCTGTAATAGATATGTAGTTTTAGATGTTATCTAAGCTATCATTTGCACATTTAATGCTGTGTATGTTCAGTAGTTATATGTATGGGTAATTGGACATGTATGTATGATTCTGCTATGTATGTTCAGTAGTTGTATGTATAGGTAATTGGACATGTACGTATGATTCTTATTTGAGATCAGTATGGTTCGAAGTATTTGGCAAGCATGTTCTGTGTTTACATTTGCTCCTGAATGAGTTTAAAATGTCTAAGGATTATATTGAAAGCTTTAGTATGATTTTCTGGAATTCATAAGAGAACCAGATTCTAATGTACAAGTTTGGTGACTATCAGTGTTAGGGGAAATTCAAGTTAGTTTAGTTATGTTGAAAATGATTCACTGGTTATCTACTGTTGCTTGCATGTCAATTGAGCAGATTTGGTTGTTTTAAATTCTACAAGTTTTGTCAACGTGAGGTTTAATTAAGGTTTAAATATCAGCATATCAAGTTAATTTAGGGCCTTGAAAATTTAGAATCATATGCTGTATAGTTTCTCAAGAATTGGATCCTTAATTGTTTTCTATTTCAGAATCTTGGCGTTATTTGTATGTTGTGACTAGCTATTTAGGTTCATTCTGAACTTTTCCTGCTTAGCCATCACTGGAGCACGATACAGACTCGATGTCGAGTCTAATTGGTGTTGGTTCTGAGGCTTTAAAGAATTTGGGCCTTCTGCTTGGGCTCAATTTGGGCTTAGAATTTTAAAATTAATGAGAAATGAAAGTGATAGGCCCTGCTGCATGAGTTTTCTTTTATTTGCTTCAAAACAGGGTTCTTTACTGTTAGTCGGGGTTGGTACAATTTCGTTTTAAGATTGGCCCAGTTCCCCAATGTTACAAATAAATTGTGTTTAGTTTCTTTAAAAGGGATTACCATACCAATTGGGCGAATAATTATGGCCCTTTAATTTGATGGTTGCTAATTAGTAGGAAGAAAATATATTTTTGATTCTTGCTCATATCTAAAGTACTACATATTAATGCAAAAAAAATCTTGAGCTTTAGTAATCAGGCTAATTATTTCGTGCGCTTAACGATACAGACTTCTCTTGGTCTCAAATCTCAGTATGCTGTTAATTCCTCCTAGGCGGTTTCGAAGTGATTTGATCACAAAGAGCTTTTAAATTCAATATCTCATGATGTGCTTGTTGGAATGATTATTTGGTTTGTTTTGTGAGCTAATCTGGTAGATATTGAAATAAAGAGAGGTCTATTGGGCTAAACTCTAAGAATGAATAGGTTGAGAAAGAACTTGATAGGCGTAAAACCTTTTAATAACTTTTTCTGTTGCGTGTGGCATGATTACGGGCTCCAGAATTAAGACCAACATATGTGTTTGCGCAACGTTGGGCGAAATAATCTTAATCTTAGTAAAATACTATCGTGGTTGTGTACATGTTCGCGTGGCATAATTACGATTCTAAAAGCAAAATCAGAGTATGCGCAACTTCGGCCCAATTTTCTTAACATTAATAAAGCGTTATCAATTGTGGACACGTTCGCGTGACATGATTTTTGACGCGCCAAACAAATGGGTATACGTGCGCGTAACCAGTATTAAGATAATTTTCTTGATTAAAAAGCGTTGAAAGCTAAATGCACATAGGTTTTAAAATCAGTAATTAAACAATTTTAATAAGCCAAGTATGATCAAAGAGACCGTGCTAGAACCACGGAACTCGGGAATGCCTAACACCTTCTCCCGGGTTAACAGAATTCCTTACCCGAATTTCTGTATTCGCGAACTGTATTACAGAGTCAACCATTTCCTCGATTCAGGATTTTAAACTAGTGACTTGGGACACCTTAAATCTCCCAAAAGGCGACTCTGAATTTAATGTAAATAATCCCGTTTCGATTGTCCTTTAATTGGAAAAACTCCCTTATACATTCCTTCCCGGGTGTAGGAAAAAGGAGGTGTGACAGCTTTCAGGGTGGAAGCGGTAAGAGGTGGCTAGGGTTCTGAGAAGACTCGAGAGAGTTTGAGAGAGTGGAGGGTTTCAGAGGCAGCGGGTAGGTGAAAATGACTTAGGGTTAGTGGGGTTGGTGAATTAAAAAAAAGGAAAGGTCGAAATGTGGTCGTTGACCATTTCGATCAACGACCTGGATTAAAAGGGGAGCCAGGCGGGTCATTCAAATGGGCTGTAGGTCGGGTAATTTTAGGAATTGGGTTGGGGTTCAATTGGGGTAGAATTTAGGCTAAAATTGAAATAAGTAGGGTTAGTATTTAAATAGCCACTTTTCCCTTATTTATTTTATAAAAAATAGTAAAATAATTTCTGGAAACAAATTAAAGGTACTAAATTAATTAATAATATATAAATATTAAATTAAAAATACTGGACTCAATTTTGTAATTATAAACGTAATTAAATCTTAAAATAGACTAATATTGCAATTATACGCAATTTGGATTTAGAAATACTAAATAAATTTGTAAAAATATGCAAAAATCATACTAGCTATATTTTAGTATAAATATGAGAGTCCAATAAATGAATTACAATAATGATAATTTTGGGGATAAATATTGGTTTTTTTTTATAAAATAGGGCAGTAAATTGATTTAAAAATATTTTTTTAAAAAACGGTATACCTATATATGCATATACATGCTATTTGAAAGGAATTTTGCATATAAAAAATACAGGAAAAAATTGGGTATCAACAGTTGCCCCTCTTTACCCGAGAATGATGAAAAAGTTGTCGGGTAAAGATATGATGGCCAATTTGAACGAACGGAATGGTTTGAAGAATTTGACCGAGCTTTGGCTCCTGAGCTGCCTACATATCCCTGGTCTTACAGGAATCAGGCCACATATAGTTCAGGATCCGTCGGCGGAATATGCTGATGGAGATTTTTCAAGACGAACACAATATTTGGGTTGGGATGGATGGTTAAAGTCTAACAGGGATGCGGGAACTGGAGCAGAATTGCTCCTACTAAAACGGTCGTTGCTCACCGGTTTACCTGCAAATAAGCAATACAAGTGTATATTGTGCGGAAATTTAAACGTGATGCAAGTTCCTGTCGGACCATGAATGTTGTCTTTGGATGATTAGGATGACGTCCTCAGACCATGACGTCCTGGACCATGAAGCATATGATAAGGGATTCGCAGGCCATGAAATGATGCTCTCGGGCTATGATAATGACGCCTCCGAACTATGACACCTTTGAATAATGATATGCAAAAGATAAAAGGAGTCCTCAAGCTATGGCATGGCGTTCTCGGGCTATGAAAATGGTGCCTCCGAACAATGGCATCTTTGGATAGATTGGCGATCTTTCAGCCCATGAGATGCAGAAGGTAGCGATCTTTCAGCCGATGCAAGATGTAAATGAATTGGCGATCTTTCAGCCGATGCAAGATGTAAATAAAATGGCGATATTTCAGCCATACAAGATGTAAATAAAGTGGCGATCTTTCAGCCGATGTAAGATGTAAATAAAATGGCGATATTTCAGCCATGCAAGATGTAGATGAAGTGGTGATCTTTCAGCCGATGCAAGATGTAAATGAAGTGGTGATCTTCTAGCCATGCAGAATGTAAATAAAGTGGCGATCTTTCAGCCATACAGATGGAGGTAGAGCTTTTCCTCAGAATGGTAGCCTTATGCAATGCAGGGAATGAGATAGAGCTTAGTCTCGGAAGGCAGAATGGTAGCCTTATGCAATGCAGAGAATGCAGATGGAGACAGAGCTTAGTCTCGGAAGGCAGAATGGTAGCCTTATGCAATGCAGGGAATGCAGATGGAGATAGAGCTTAGTCTCGGAAGGCAGAATGGTAGCCTTATGCAATGCAGAGAATGTAGATGGAGACAGAGCATAGTCTCGGAAGGCAGAATGGTAGCCTTATGCAATGCAGGGAATGTAGATGGAGATAGAGCTTAGTCTCAGAAGGCAGAATGGTAGCCTTATGCAATGCAAGAAATGCAGATGGATACAGAGCTGAGTCTCGGAAGGCAGAATGGTAGCCTTATGCAATGCAGGAAATGTAGATGGAGGTAGAGCTTAACCTCGGAAGGCAGAATGGTAGCCTTATGCAATGCGGGTGGAGGTAGAGCTTAACCTCGGAAGGCAGAATGGTAGCCTTATGCTGGAAGTAAAAATGGCAAATAGCAATAGAGTTTTCTTAGTTGATAGCAGATTGCAGTATCATGATTGCTGGGGACACTGTTGTGTGCGGATAACAGTTGCGAGCAAGTGCAATAGTTTGGAGAGTTGTATTCCTAAACTTTGTGAGTAAGCATATAGTATATTTGATGACTTTGCAACTCAAGTGCATGCATCCAAAAAAAATCGTGAGTTTGTAAAGGGGGAAAGGTTAGTTCGTATCCCCGCTGGCTTTGCTTGACCTGCTCGGCTTTGATCCGGCAATACTATATATATCACTGGGTTAGCATTGCTAAACAAGGCAATTTTAGTAATAAACATTCATGATTTAGTAGAAGCATACCATAAGTACATAATTAAGAATAGTTTTCTTTAGATGAACCGACGAATGCGACGTGGTTCAAGACATTGCAACTTCTCTTGCTTTGGAATTTTGAGGGTCCTTCTCAAAATTCTGCCCCAGTTTACTGGGCTGCTACTTCTGACGGTTGTTAATGATAAATGGCTGGAATTGACTTTGGAATTTTGAGGGTCCTCCTCAAAATTTTGCCCCAGTTTCCAATAGCGGGGGAAATGAAAATTTTATTGAATTGTGACCGAACCCATAGGGCTGCCTACGTATCCCCTCTTAAATGGGAATCAGGTCAGGCGTAGTTCAAATTACATCATGAAAGAAATCATAAAGGTTACACATAGTATCACTTGACTACATCTGAATTGATCGGCTTTGGCCAAACTTCCCCGTCCATTTCTGCAAGTATGAGGGCTCCTCCTGTTAGAACCCGATGAACCATGTACGGACCCAGCCAATTGGGAGAAAATATCCCTTTGGCTTCATCTTGATGAGGGAAAATCTTCTTTAATACCAGCTGCCGTGGTGTGAATTGTCTTGGAGACTCTGACTTTCCCATCTTCTTCGGCACCGACACAATATTGGCTAACCATGTCGGATATTCTACTACCCTAAGAACCTTAGCTTTAACATACTTAGTGAATTCTTCTTTGATCTTCAGACTCATATCAGGCTTGAACTTTCTGAGCTTCTACTTTACCGGTGGACATGTCGGATCAGTTGGCAGTTTATGGGCCACAATAGATGTGCTCAGACCAGTCATGTCATCATATGACCAGGCGAATATGTCCTCGTATTCTCTTAGAAATTCTATGTACTCTTCCTTTTCTGACGGTGATAAGT
Source organism: Nicotiana tabacum (assembly GCF_000715075.1). NCBI lineage: Eukaryota > Viridiplantae > Streptophyta > Magnoliopsida > Solanales > Solanaceae > Nicotiana > Nicotiana tabacum. The sequence continues at coordinate 52,246,795 of NC_134089.1, read as the reverse complement.
GAACGTTGATTCGTGTTTCTTTGACATTTTCTGCATCTCCCAAGTTAACAGTCTCAGTCTCGTCCAGGTTGGACTTCGGCCCATTCTCAAAGTTCTCAACTTCTTTAACAATCTCTTCTGGTATATCATCTTCCTCTGAATCTATGTCTGTTTGTTGCATTGTCTCGTTGCATGTCACAGCCATTGGTTCATCAAGATAGGTAATAGTAATGTTGTATAAATAAAGTAATGAGAGAAAATAATAAGAGTAAGATTTGTAAGGAAACCGAAATTCTTTGATAAATTTCATAACTGTTTTGAACATTGGAAGATCTTATTGCGAAATTCAAAATGCGAAAGGAAAATCAACTAGTAAAAATAAAAGATAGTGCATGATGCTTTGTTCAGCCTTGCTACCCCGAGGTTTTCTGTGCTCTGGTGGTTCTGATGGTCCAATTGTTGAGGCATGCTCCTCGACTTAGGGCCTGTATGGAAGGGCCTTACTCCCCCTCCTCCTCGAAGATGACACAACAATCCATGTCATCATCTTCTAGGAACAAATTCCTCACTGCTGCCAGTGCTTCCTCTTCTTCCGACCCATAGATAACATCGACTGACAGGAAAGTCTGCTCCAAATGTGGTATTGGCTGCTCTAGCGGGTAGTATGGACCGCGCCATGGTGGCGACCAGTTGTTGAATTCCTCCCAAGTATACTCGTATCCCAGACCGAAAGTGGTGCCATATTTTTTCAGTTTGATAGGCTTGGCGATTACTTGGAGATTCTTGCCAAGTCCCTTGCCAGGTTCATATCCGCTCTAGTTCAATATGCTTTCAATTTTGTTGTCCCAACATTTCTCTTTGTCAATGGCATTGACTCGCTCGATGTGGTGATAGGTTTCCCTGCCTATCTTTCTTCTTCCTCTGATTGCTCGGATGGTTTGGCGACTGTATATGGAATTTCTATCGTCACCGTGAATGATCACCTCTTGGTGATTCCACTCAAACTTCACTGCCTGATGTAGTGTTGACACTACAGCCCCAACGGCATGAATCCACGATCGTCCCAACAGCAAGTTGTAAGATACCGATACATCTATTACTTGGAAATCGACATCGAACCAAGTAGGCCCCATTTGCAAGCACAAACTAATTTCCCCAATAGTGGACCTTTGGGAACCGTCGAAAGCTTTGACATTGATGGCCCTATCCTTGATCTCATGCACCCCCTTTCCCAATGTTCTGAGTGTTACCAACGGACAAATATTGAGGCTGGACCCTCCATCAATTAGGATCCTAGTAATGAAGTAGTCCTCGCAATGCACAGTGATGTGTAGTGCTTTGTTGTGTCCCAACCCTTCAGGTGGCAGTTCATCCTCATGAAAAGTGATCTTGTGGCTCTCCAACACTTGTCCTACCATTTTAGCCGTTTCCCCACCCGTGATGTTGCTTGCCACGTATGCTTCACTCAGCACCTTCAACAAGGCATTCTTATGTGCATTGGAACTTTGCAGCAAAGCTAGGAATCTGTGCCGGTGTTTTGTTCAGTTGATCAATGGCTGAGTATTCCTTAGCTTGTATCTTTCTCCAGAGATCATCGGGCCCAGTTTCAGTGATGGTCGACCGACCAGAGGCCTGCTTACTCGACTCAGCTAAATGCTCCGGAGTATAAACCCTGCCGGTTCTTGTCATACCCTGTGCCGCAAATTTTTCCCCAAACTTGGCTTTCCCTTTTCTTCTCGCCTCGGCTATGTAATACCAAGGTATGGCATTTGTATGGAATGGTGTTACGACCAACATTGCTACTGGAATGGGCACCTTTACTCCGAATGGAGCATGTATTTTGGAGGGTAAAACCGCAACTTCAAACGGTGCAGGTGCATTTGCTGGAGACCCAAACTCAACCTCAATTGGTGTTAGCGTCTTTGCAGGGGGTGGTGCTTCAAACTCAAGTGGTACAGACATGTTTACCTCGGCATCCCTAGAAGGCTGAGTTTGGACTACAATCGGATTAAGGGTGACTATTGGCTTTTTTAGTTCATCACCTTCTATGATTAAACCGATCGATCCTTTGGGATCCCAATCATCCTCTATTTTAATCATGTGAACACCTCCACCCTTATGGTCCGACAGAGGGTTGTTGCGGACATTCGGAGTAGGCTCCTTTGCCACAATGATCTTGTTATCAATCAAGGCCTGGATCTGGTCTTTCAGAGAGCGGCATTCATCAATGGTATGCCCTTTCATGCCGGAATGGTATGCACATGATTTATTTGGATTGACTTGAGAAGATGTTCAAGGGTTATAGCAGGGATAGGGGTAACATAACCAGCAGCTTTGAGCCTTTTGTACAGCTGGTCAATTAGCTCAGCAATGGCGGTATACTATTTGGGGGGTCTGCGGTCGAAATTTACTCGAGGTCTAGGAAAGTTTTTACGTGTAGGAGGTGATTGATAGTGGGATGGCTGAGCATTGTAGGCTTGGTAGACATGTGCGGGTTGGGAATATCTGGGTGAAGTAGGTTGATATGTTGGAGGTGGGGGTGATTGGTAAGTAGGTGGTGGAGTTTGGTAAGAGGGTGAGGGTGCTTGGTAATTTGGGGTAGGCTAATATGTGAGTGGAGGTATCAGATAGGCTTGGTATTTGATAAGGGATTTGGCTCTTTGTGCTACCATTACGGCACCTACGTCCATTTTCTTGGACGTATCACCAGACTGTAAAGCCTTATTGGTAGCTTGCAAAGCTTCAAAGTTTGTAACCATACCACTTTTGATGCCTTCCTCGATCCTTTCCCCTAGCTTGATGATGTCGGAAATTTTTTGGCTCTCAATCTACATCAGCCTTTCATATACTGCGCATCTTGAGCCCGGACAAAAAACTTATTCATTTTTTCTTCTTCTAAAGCCGGTCTGACCTTAACGGCTTCTGATCTCCAACGAGTAGCGTACTCGCAGAATATTTCCGTGGGCTTCTTCTTTAAATTCTGGATGTAGAACACATCTGGCGCATTTTCTGTGTTGAACCTGAACCTGTCCATAAAGTCAGACACCATACTCACCCAGTTCGACCATTTCTTCGGGTCTTGGATAATGTACCAAGACAGAGCATCTCCTCTCAGACTCCTCATGAAAAGTTTCATGCGAATCCTTTCGTCCTTCCCTACTCCGGCCAGCTTGTCGCAGTATGTTCTCAAGTGGACTCTCGGATCCCCTGTACCATCAAACATATCGAACTTAGGAGGTTTGTACCCCTCGGACAGTTCGACATCCGGTTGTATGCAAAGATCTTCGTAGTTCAACCCTTCAATCCCCTTACTTCTTTCGACACCCTGAATTCGACTAGTCAATTTCTTGAGTTCCGCAGCCAGGTTCCTGATGAGTGAGTCTTTATCATCAGACTCGCGTGTGCTTGAGATGGGTCGGGTGGAGTGTGGCGTGGTCTCCACATAGATGAGGGTGTTATGGTGGGCGTGGAAATGGTCATTTGTGGAATTCAAAGGTTCAGGGATGAGCAATGAAGTATTGTTGGATGTATGGCAAGTATTGCAATGGTGGTGAGAAGCGGGGTGGTTTTGGGATGTTTTGTGGAGGTGTGGGGTTCTGAGCGTTTGGAAAATTGATATCTGGAGTGGTGAGGAAAATGACAAGTTTGCCAGATTCCAAACCTGATCAAGTTTCTCCTGAAATTTCAACAGTTTCTGCTCGAGTTGGGACACACTTTCTTTGGAGACCTGAGCACCATGAGTGACCTCTACCTGTTTAGTTGAGTTTTCCTTTCTGGTGCTGTTCAAATCTTCCATCTTTCCTTTGTTCCTGCTTCTGATACTAGGAGGAGGAGTGGGTGGAGGGCCCTTTGATCTTGTGGAATATGATGACGATGCCAGAGTGCACGAACCAACCTTTGGGGAGGGGAATAAAAATGAAAAATAAAGCAAAAGGTAACAAGTTAGTGAGGATTATAAGGAAAAGATGTTGCGATATTTAAACACATAGTGCAAGAATGTAAATCGTGTCCTAATTTGAGAGCCTCGTTGTGCCCGAGGTAGGCCTAGCGACAAATTAATTTGGAGAACTTAGAATGCTAAATGCCTCATTTTATTGATAAAAGTAGACGAATCCCAAAACGACACTAAATAACAAGGAATAAAATGTCACTAGTGGCCATTGGCCTTATTACATTTCTTAAAGCAAAAGAAAAGATTCCTATCTATTTGATCCCAGAAGGGCCTTCCTCAGGTTAAATGCTCTCGTTGATCAAATCCTCCAGTCAGTAAAAATGCCTTTGCCAGGTGTTCTCCTTCGTTTCCCTCAGCGTTCTGGCAGTCAGTGACTTTCTTCCTTACTTTTCATTCTAATTCCAACAGACTGTATTCCAGATATTCCAATTTTTCACTAGCTCTGGTGGCCCTCTCTTTCCAGTCATTGATTTGGTCATATGATGGAAGACTCCTCCACCAGTCTAGCAAGAGTGGGGGCATGCTAACCATACCGAAACTGGGGACCTCGTTCTTCATTTTCTGCAAGATAAACAAGGTTAGGCCCTTACCCCCACCAGACTAGACTATTTAACATCAACAATTAGCATAAAACATTTAGTTCTCCAAATAAATGCACAAAACGTGATAATGTCCGTTTGGATTTTAGGGAAACCCAGTGGACTTTGGACAAGGCTATTTTAAAGAGTCATTATGCGGACAACACAACTGACTCGGCTAGGCTGACCATGATGCATGCACAGTTAAACAGAGTAAGGATTCTATGGGGTTTTAGACTGGTACCCTTGAGCGGACAACTCAAGGGGGAAAGGCACGGAACCGTCGACTACACCGTTGATCGACTGGTTTTACCGCAAATACGCCTTTTCCGGATTCAGGGGGTGATAATATCGGAAGAGCGCAACCACTCATTATAAGCGTTGCTATGGTATTTTGTTTGGCACGAGTAGAATATGATGTTGAGCATGATTATGCAACAATTAAAGCAGGTTGTCATGTATTTGCACGTTAGGAAAGCAGTAAATACAACAATTTTTTATAATTTAAAGCAGTAGTAAAGGAAAGCAGTAAAGGAAAGTAATAAAGGAAAGAAACAAAAGACAAGTCAGTTTTGCAATCGAAAAGAAAATTGAATGCTTGAAAGAAATAACAGATAATTGCACATAAAGAAGCATAAATTCACAATAATAGTCTGAAATGGTAAAAGCCTAAAAATCTCCAGCAGAGTTGCCATGCTGTCGCGCCCCCTTTTTCTCGAGCGAAATCAGGTTCATGACATTTGGGAGGACAACTCATTCCCTTTTGGGAATTGGTTTTGAATTTGAAGAGTCGCCACCTAATGATTAAGGTGCATTAGGACACCAAGAGGGTTTGATTTGAGTAACCAGAGATAGGGTAAGGGCTTGAAATTATCCCAAGGGGAAGGTGTTAGGCACCCCTCAGGATCTACTAGTGTGGTTCCCGGCCAGACTATTGTTATAAACTTAGGTGCAAATAGCACGTAAACAAATAAAGCTTCAAATAAGAGGGGATTTTCACATAAAGGGTTTATAAACAAATAAAGTTGGAAAGAACTAAAAGAAAGCTGATTTTTCTAAAAAAAAAGAGAATTTGAAATCTTTAGAAGAAACAAAGAAAAAAAGGGAAAGGGGAGTCCTAGGTTTATTAATAATTTGGATCACCCCACATAACATCCTGTAATCACTCCTCAGTGAGGGGATACACGTGATGTTATCGCGTGGTCATCATATCCATATCTACCCTTTCCCATCTCGTTGAGGTATTAAAGTACGGAATGGTCTCGTTTACTTATTGCATGCTATTACCCGCCACAATCCTATCAGTCCCGGAGGCATTTGGGACTACTAATCCTAAAGGGGAGGGATATTAGGCTTACTTGTGGTTTCAAAAGGTAAAAATACTAAGGCGACAAACAAAACATATATGGCAAGTATGGGGAAGCATATAAACAAATGAAAAGGCTCAAACAGACCTCTTTTAAGCAAAGAAAAGCAAGTAGTTAGCATGACTTACACATACTATTTAGGGTCTGATTAAGCTTAAAGGATCGAGGCAGACTGATTTATTACATAGTTCAGATAAGAAGCCCGAATCAGGCCTGCCTACTGGTTATAGCATATAAAATCTTATTCAGTTTATAAACTTTCACCCTACGGCTTGCCTAAGTGTTAGACGAAGACCTTATAGGCATGATATTTACTGATTCCAGAAACAATGAAGTAAACATGAATACATACTAATTCAAGAAAAATTGTTTGTTATTAAAGAAAGGCGAGTTTTACCAAAAGAGCTTGCGTCATTGTTACTGGTTTTAGACTAATAAGCGAGTGAAGCGGTTCAGATTCGATTAAAGCTCCTATAGGCATGCTTTCTATGTGTTGTCGATTTTGGACACTTTTATAAACATAGTAAAAAATGCAGAAATCCTATAGGCATGACATCTAGATGCTGAATTTCGTTTAAAGCCTATGAACATGATATTTAATTGCGATTGATTATTTACGACCTATAAACATGTTTGCCTAATGAGGAATGCATGTGCAAGATTCAAAAAGAACCTATAGGCAGGATATCTATATGATATACAGAAATTCAGAAATTCCTATAGGCAGGATATCTATATGATATGCAAAAATTCAGAAATAACCTATAGGCATGGTATCTATATGGGAATACCAGATTCCTATCGACATGGTATCTATACATGAGAATGCAGAAATTCTTAGAGACATGGTATTTATATGAGAATGCAGGAATTCATAAACTCCTATAGGCAGGTTATCTACCCCTTTTTGCATACATAGTTACCCCTCCCTTTTCACTAGCCATCCCCGAGAGTTTTATTACAAAGTTATTACAGCCCAGAAAGAGTAAAGTAAAGAAAAAATACAATCAGAAAAAGTACAACCAAGGAGAGCCTGATTTAGACTTCCTGTCTGAAGTATGAAGTAAACCAACTCCAAGAGATCTTATTTCAAAGCCTTTCTCCCATTTGGATGTGTCAGAGTTCCCTAAGAGCCTCATATGGACTCCGGCAGTGCTCACACCCCAAATGCATTATAGATGAAGACATACTGCAGTGTGGAAGGGCCAACCCCCAAGTGTCCAAGTTAAGAGGGAACTCAAGGTCCCAAGGCAAGGCTCACAATATGGGGGGGGGGGGGTAGAACTTAGAGACTAAGAGAGGGTTCAAGTGCAAAATTTTGAAAAGGGGAAAGGGGAAGGGAAACAGTTTACATTAATATACATAGGGGTATAGGGAATGGGGAGGTGGTAAGGAGGCAAGGACATGCTAGTGGGCATACCCAGCAATGGGAAATCCTGTCACACCCATAAGCCTGTTAGAACACATTACTTAGAGGTTAGGATCCTCTAAGGGATCAAGTTCAATCCATAGACAATAACTTGCATATTGCCATGTTTTAAATTGTAACTCAAAGCACATAAAGGGAAATAGGGAGCGATGATTCATAGCAGAAACATGCAGTAGGACATAAGCATACTAATTTAAATGTTGAACTCTACAGAAAGCAGTAAAGTAGACATGGATACAAAGACTGTAAATAAACACATTGTTGTGGTGCTGAAGCTTAAATCAGGACATACAAGTTTTAAAGGAAACAAACAAAGAAAAGTAGTAGGTCTTGTAAACAGGCCACAATGCAGACAAGAAGTGAAAGTTATTGTGAGAGAGTATGAGTTCAGAAAGATTCTGATGTCCTCTTTGTGAAAAAGGGTCGTGCCTTTTATAGTGTAAAAATCATGAAGAAATAAGGTAAGAAAAATAGTCAAGGAACTGATTGTCAATCAATTACACAAGACTTCCCTTAATTAAGGGATCAGATTCAAACGGGTAAAAGCAATTTAAGGAAAGAAAAATGAATAAGCACTTTGTGAACAACATGCAATTAAGGGTAAATACATAAAGGTTATTTAAGGACAGAATTTCTGAAATACGCGGTTGCACAAACAAGGCAAGAAAATCAATTAACAGCCAGTAAATCAAAGGTTAGGGATCTTGTATGAATGAACCGAGTCAAAAAGATGGGAAAGGTTTTTTAACTTAAGGGAAATCAGCAAATAATGGAAAGGAAATCAATCAAACCTATTTAGAAGGAATTTGAATCAATCACGAGTTGAAATCCTTTTTAGAGGAAGATTCATCACATATAAAGAGCACACAAACACGTTGAGTTGAAAGAAAATGTTGTGCTATTGCAAAAATCAATAGAAAAATCTAGTGAAGAAAGAGTTTTAGAAGAGTTTAGCCAAACGTCAGAATCATATGCAAACACGGATGTCCAAACTCAGTTTAGAGACTCGAAGTTGGTCTGAAAGAGTTAGGGGTTCTAAAATAAAAATACTAGTTCAATTAAATCACATAATCAAACTTGGCAGAACCCCCGAATTCTAGGATTTCCACCTTGAATCAAGTATAGAGATGTGAAGGCAAGTAATCGAAACAGGCTCAGAGGTTTTAGTTCTATGAAACCTCTTGCATGTTTCTTTCAGCAGCAGCAACTCATGAGAAAACAATGATAGCAAGTACCAACATAGTAGCAGAATTCAAAGAAAAAATAGAGTAGAAGAAGCTAATACGAAACATAATAGAAAAGACTGATAAGAACAGTAGAAGAAGCATGATAAGAAATTTTAGAAGAAACTTTAAACAGAGCTTAGTAAAAGGAACTTAATAAGGAAACTTAAGAACTTACCAAGAAAATATAGTAGGAGAAACATATCAGAACACAGTAGAGAAAACATATAGTAGAAAAGCATACGAGAACATAATATAGGAAAATGCAGCAGAAAACGCACGTAAGAACATGGTAGAAGAAAATACAAGAACCCAGTAGAAGCAAATACACATAAAAGGAAAAAGAAAGTTAGAAAACACTTAAATACTTTCAGAAAATCCTAGATCGGAAAAGAAAGATTTTGAAAGTAGTTTTTTGAAAGAAAAGTCAGGAAAACGTTTAAGACCTTAAGGAAAGCATGGATCTGGAACAGATCTAAGGGAATCAGAAAAACCTCGAAGGTCTAGGGTTTCAGAAGAACCCTAGAAATGAGAAAGGCTTTGAAAAGTCACCGATCTGAGCCGGAGAGGTCAGGATCAGGCTCAAACAACCATAGTACGCCGGAGCAAGGCCGTGGAACCTCCAATCGACAGAGGTCTGGGTACAAACCTTCAAGGTCATGCTTTGAATCTTTAGAAATCAGGTGGGTAAGAGCAACAGGAGGTAGGTATAAGACTCCCATAGCCCTGGAAGCCATGGATTCCGGTGGCTTTCAAGGTGGAAGCAGTAAGAGGCGGCTAGGGTTCTAAGAAGACTCGAGAGAGTTTGAGAGAGTGGAGGGTTTCAGAGGCAGCGGGTAGGTGAAAATGAATTAGGGTTAGTGGGGTTGGTGAATTAAAAAAGGAAAGGTCGAAATGTGGCCGTTGATCATTTCGATCAACGGCCTGGATTAAAAGGGGATCCGGGCGGGTCATTCAAACGGGCTGTGGGTCGGGTAATTTTAGGGATTGGGCTGGGGTTCAATTGGGTTTAATTGGGGTAGAATTTAGGCTAAAATTGAAATAAGTAGGGCTAGTATTTAAATAGACACTTTTCCCTTATTTATTTTATAAAAAATAGTAAAATGATTTCTGAAAATAAATTAAAGGTACTAAATTAATTAATAATATATAAATATTAAATTAAAAATACTGGACTCAATTTTGTAATTATAAACGTAATTAAATCTTAAAATAGGCTAATATTGCAATTATACGCAATTTGGCTTTAAAAATACTAAATAAATTTGTAAAAATGTGCAAAAATAATACTAGCTACATTTTAGTACAAATATGAGAGTCCAATAAATGAATTACAATAATGATAATTTTGGGGACAATTATTGGGGTTTTCTTGATAAAATAGGGCAGTAAATTGATTTAAAAATCTTTTTTTTAAAAAAATGGTATACTTATATATGCATATACATGCTATTTGAAAGGCATTTTACATATAAAAAATATAGGAAAAAATTAGGTATCAACGGATGGCTCTTTTTAATCCTTGCGATAACACTTCATATGCAACACTTATTGCTAATCTCTTTTTTGATCATATTGTGAATTTGTATGGAATTCCCAGAAGTATTATTTTAGATAAGGATCGAGGTTCCTATGTCATTTATAGAGGACTTTATGGGCTAAACTTTGTACTAAGCTAACACCTGACACTTCTCATCATCCCCAAACTGATGGGCAAACCGAAGTTGTCAATCAAAGTATAGATGCTTTACTTCGTGAGTAATAAAGAAGAATCTCAAAGAGTGGGAATCATTACTTCCTATTGCTGAGTTTGCTTTCAACAAGCCAACAAACCGCACTACAAGAAAGAACCCATTCGAAGTCGTCTATGGTAAGAATTCTCTTGGACCACTTGATATTTTCCCTCTTCTAGTTACTCATTCTTTTAGTATAGATGTTGTTGTTCGGGTAAAGCAACTCAAGAAACTACATGAGAAAGTTCGAGAACTTATCAAGAAGCAAAATGCTAAATATAAAGAAAAGGCCCGACATGCATAGGAAATATGTGGTGTTCAAGGATGGTGACTTGGTATGGGTTCATTTGAGTAAGGAGATATTTCCAAACCGCAAGTTTCCGAAATTACAAAGCGAGTTGATGGACCTTTTAAGGTGCTGCAAAAGATTGGTGATAATTCGTATTGCTTGGAGCTTCCCAATGACTTTGAGATATCACCTATCTTCAATATAGCAGATCTTGCTCCCTACTATTCCGATGACTCGAGGGCGAATCCTTTTCAATCGGGGGAGAATAATGAACATACAAGCTCAAATCGTGATTCTAGAGAAGTGCAAGTGGAGGCCATGTTTTCTACAACAATGGAGGATTATTGGGCTCGTGAAGATACCAATGGATTTAGAGAATTGGGCCACAAATTTAAAATGCTTACACTAATTAGCCTTAGTCCAATTGACGCCCAAGAATCTCAAGAAATTAAAGAAGTCCAAAAAATCCATTCAAGATAAGGATTTCTTAATTCCCGTTTTACTAGGATTATATTTATAGTTCTAGTCAAACTAGGATTGTTAGTTGGTATTCTTTTCCTACAAGAATTTTTTTTCTTTTTTAGTTAGGATAGATTCCTTAGCCTTATTCTTATGCTAGTTAGTTAGAAATAATTTTCTAAACCTTATCAACTTTACTCATTATGAGGTCTATTTAAAGGGCTCAATATGCTTAAAATCAATATGGGTGATTAGTTCTTTTAAGCTCTTGCTTCAAAATCGTGATTTATTTTTTATTTCGTTGTTCTTCCTTTATTCAACGCTTCTTGTAATCTTCCAGAATTGAAGAACGTGTATGTGAACTTTCTTTTCATCTTACATTCTTCTGGCATGAGTTTGAAGAAGTCTTTCGCTAGTTTTGTGAAAAACTTTAGCGGGGTGCTTTTATTTTTCTCTCTTCTTTGTGCTTGAGAGGTGCAAAACCTTGAAAGTACATCATTTATGTACAATGTTTGCGTCAGGTGAAGCGCGCTAGTGGAGTGTTGTAATTGATTTTCTTCGCACTCGTGCATCAGGCAACATATTCACGATGTATTAGAGGCCAGCGGTCAGCAGAGGTCACGTTCGCGTTTATTCCTCCGTGTTCGCAGAGCTTGGGGATAGTTGGCTATCATGTTTGCATGCGTCAGGCCGCATTCACGAAGTAGTTTCTAAGGCAGTTTATTTTTTTGTGCATCGCAATCGTGAGGATATAACTGCAATCGCATAGGGTACAACGAGGCAGTGCATATAAGTTGTTATTTTCGGAGTTGGAACTCATATAATATTTTGAAATTGGGAGCTCGAATTGAGGCGATTTTCGCCCACTTGGATTGGGTAAGTGTTCTTCACTCGAATTTGATTATTATTCATAATTGTATCCTTAATTTTGGCATTTGATTGGTGGATCTAAAAGAGAACTTGGGGGTTTTAGGTAAAACTTTTCTAAAGTGAATAACTGGTTTTGAACATCGATTTGGAGTTGGATTTGGATGGAACTTGTATGGTTAGACTCGTATTCGAATGGGTTATTGAAATTTATAAGTTTTGTCGAGTTCTAGGCTGCGGTCCCGGATTGACTTTGAGTATTCGATTAAAGATTCGACCTTTATTATTTGGGGTTAATTCCTATGATATTATTGAGTTGCTTTTGGATAGACTTGAGCCTTCGAAGGTCGTTTCGTGCGGGAAGGCATTTTTAAAGTATGTAATTGGCTTTTTTTGAGGTAAGTGTCTTGCCTAGCTTTGGCTATGAGAATTTTTCCTACTAGTTGTTACTGATTGCTATATGGGGGGGGGGAGTGATGTATATGTGAGGTGACATGCGTTTATACATGTGCCATGGGTATTCGTGCTCGGGATAGATCCTAGCTCACTATAATTTATTTAATTGCGTGTTCTACTTAATTCTATATATTTTTCTATAAATTGACTATGTGAACACGATAAGCCATGCTAGAGAAATATTAAGGCTATTGGTATCACGTTTTTAACATGATAGACTTATCTTATATTCTCCTCGGAGATAGATACACATAGGTAATGAACACACATCAATACTTGTTCTTGTGATGTGACTTAATTGGGACGTGTGCACTATGTGATACGTATGTGATCCTTTGTATGAGTACTTGAACATAGTTGCTATAATTGATTTAGTTGTAGTCATGCTTTATCCATGTTTTATTTTATCATGTCCTTGTACTCTTTATTGATGAGTTATGATTATATGCCTATTGACGATAAATAGTTATCTTGCATTATTGTGATAATTGTGGCACATGTGGATATGTTGTGCGGGATGGTTATTATTGTGTGGAGTATAATAGTGGCATTTCACTATTGATATTGTGTGGAGTACAATGGTGGTATTTCACTGTTGATGTTGTGTGGAGTATAAGGGTGGCATTTCACTGTTGCAAAATAAGAGTTGCTATATGCGCATGTGGTGAAATAAGGGAGGCATTTCATTGTTATGTGTACATGCGACAAAATAAGGGTGGAATTGTGGGAATTTTATGTGATGACCTTGGGACGATATTAATTGTTTATGTTAATGTGGTGGTACAAGGGTGACATTCTTGAATATGCATGTGACTTCCTTATGTGTGTCATGCATTTTTACATGTTTTGTTACGTTGCATTTAACATGATAAGATATAGCTCTGTTATTACTTGATGATTTGGTGGCCAAGATGGATTCACCTACGTGAGTTGATATCTCATATTTTATTGAGTTGTTGGTAGCATATCAGATTTCATTAGGTTCCTCTTCTAATTTTCTTAGTTTTGAATTTGTTTACCTCGAAAATACGAGTAACAATTAAATTTGATTTATGGTTTTAAAGATATGTGATTTAATTCAATACCAATTAATAATCAAGAAGTATAAAGTAGAAATGAAAGAAATAAGTGAACCAAATCAATGTTACTCAACAGTGATGACCTCGAGCTTAGTGGCCTCGAGATGAACTAAGAGCAATAAAGTAAGAACAGTAAGTGTAAAGGACAATTTTGATGAACGGTAAGAGAGAAAAGTAGGATAGTATATTCTTTGCCAATGATTCGATGATGTTTACAAATGATTGGGGTCCCCTTTATATAGGAGGGGAAAGGTACATTTCCATTTACACTAAAGAATATAATTGGTACAGCTGTATAATCGCCTAGTACAGTCTTGTACTAATTCATACAAATAAATTCCAGAATTTACACCATGATCTTGGGGACGTGGCGAGAATCTTGTCCTTTTGTAACAAATTCTTAACTCTATCTCGAAGTTGGTAATACTTGGCTCCGATTTTCCTCAAACACTTAGATCATCGAGCTTACCTTCGAGCCCGAGCTTGGTCTTTGTCAAACCTCTTCCTTCGGTGCGACGTCTCGAGCCTACCAAATTGGGAGTGCCTGATTTTACCGTATACAGATAGTCCCCGCGTTTCTTAGAGAAAAATGATAAGAAATGTTTTAAACCTCGATTGTCGGAGCCCTTGATGATGATGCCATCCCCGTGACGTAAGCGCCCGAAGTGACCAAAACGTCCCGTCAGTTCGCTTCCCTAAAACATTAAATGCATGCCAGTATTGGTCGGCCACTAGCGTCGTTGAACCGTCGGCGCCCATTTATAAATATAAGGTCTAGTTCCTGGGAAAGCTTTACTTCAAATCCACCTCTGAACCTCATTTATATCTCTCTCTACTCATCCGTTTCCTTTCATTATCTTCTTTTACCGCCTTCTTAGTGCTGGAAAACGCCAAGCTCCGCCGTCTTCTGCATCTTATAACCCAAAATCATGGCGAAAACCTCTAAAACTGTCCTACAAAAAGAAAAGGCTTCCTCCCCTTTTCCCGTCCGGCCGGTGATAAAGCGCCGGCCCTCCAAGAGATTGTTCCAGTCGCCTGCGTCTTAAAGAAGGACTTCGACGTCGAGAGCCCACCTGCAGTCCCTGGCCGATGCGAACATGCACCGAGGTATATCTGTTCGATAAAGGAGAAACATCTTGAGGTTCTGAAAAAGGAGTGTGGCTGGGGGGACGAGGTCGTGATACCGATCCCGGCTCTCAAGGAGAGCATCACAACTCATGTAGAGGGGGATTTTAAGTATTTACACTTACCCCTTCACACTGGGTCCCCTCGATCCAATGGTGATCGATTTCTATAAAATATACGAGGTCACCCTCAGCTAGATTCATCCCTCTTTTTTGGCACATCGTGATCATGCTGCGCCATTTTTTTGGAAAGGCCAAGGGGTTGGAATTTACCCCCATCACCTTATCAGGTTGTATCGGCCTCAGCCTTTTTGCAGATTGATCAAGCCCAACGTCGATCCAAAAAAGCCTTCTTTTCCAGCAATGATGAGACCAATGACTGAGGCTAGATAAGACGGTTCATCCGAGTGAGGACCTCTGACATCATTCCCGAGGAAAAAATACCATTTCCGAAGGGATGGAACTTTCGACGTAAGTAAAGATTCTTTTTCCGCTATCCCCTTGTGTTTTATTCTCGCATTGGGTGATGCCTTTACCTTTTCATGCAGCTGATGCTTGAATGCCACATGTAATCCCTGACCTCGAGGACTGGGTCAGGAAGTTGGCTGCGACCTTCTCGTATGAAGAGCGCAAATGGCGTGACTTGTCGAGGGGTAAATGGGAGGCCAAACATCATGGTAAGCTATCATTTTAGGTTTTTAATATATCTTCTCTTATTAGTGATGCCACCTCACTCATGCTTATTTATGCAGGCATAGGAGATGTCTCTGAAATGAGGCCAGCCCCACCCTGGGAAGAGACCAAGTCCCCGATTCTGAAATCGGGGAAAGACAACAAAAGAAAGAGGGCTTCGAAGTCGAAAGATTCTCAAGACAAGAAAGCCCCTGCTCGAAGGTTACGAAAGAGATTGTTCATATGGACGCAGATTTGGCCCACGATTCCCTGGCTGACGAAGAAAATAATGGTGAAGAGTCGGCGTTGGTGCCTTGAACCAGGAAACCGATCGATACCGCCAAGCCCTCCAAACTAGAGACCTCATCCCATGGTGAGGGACTTCAAAGAAGGACTCGGGTGAGGCCCCCGTGTCCTTGGGGATTGAGATCGCTCCTCCGCCTTCAACAAGTATACTAGAAGGTCGAGTGTGAAAACCCTCAAAGCTAATCAAAATTCCCCAAGTGAAGAGCTCGGGGCCGTGACAATAGGTCACTCCCTTTCTCTACCATCTTATTCTGAGGAGGCAATCGAAGATGCTAACGCTCTGCGTACGCCCGATCCGAGCAAGGTCCTCAAAGATGATACCTTTCAAGGTTGCTTTGTTGGGGTCGATGATGTCACCGACCTTAATAATGTATCCACCCTCTTCGAAGAGGCTCAACATCTCCTCTCTCAGGTAAATACTAACTTTCATTGTTGTAATTTTTTCTTTCTTTCCTTTCCTTTGACTGACATATCTTCATTTCATATATAAGCCATCGTCAAGTTTAGAGCTGAGCTGAGCCAATGTGAGGCCGAGCTCCGGAAAGTTTCGGGTGAAGAGAAGGCCTTGAGGCTCCTCTGTAGCCAAAAGGAGGAGGAGCTTAAGGACCTCCGGGCTGAATTGGCCAAAGCTTGGAAAAATGAGGCCGGGCTAGATGAGTAGGTAACTATGATTTTAACAGAGTATGATCTTCTTGGCCCTACTTCGGAGGCTAACACTTCGATATCTCATTTGCAGTGAAAGTTGGAGATGATTGGGCAGCTCCGGGGCAAGGTTGATCAAGTTAAGGCTGACTTCCATCGATAGAAGGAGAACATGGATCAGCTCGCTACCGATAAGAAAGCTGTTACAACCCAACTGACCTCGGCTGAAACTCAACTCCGAGGCATTAAAGTGAAGGGTCTATCCCAGGCCAAGAAAATAGAGGAGTTAGAGGCAGAGCTTGCTAGAGCTCAGGCCGAAGCTGTACAGGCCAAGGCTGAAGATGAGAAGACGAAGACTACAACTGATAAGACTAGCGCCGTATACTTAAGGGATGTCGAGGATGTTCAAACGGAGCTTAGGGAGGCCTTCGACCAGGAAAAATGGAGTAATGATTTGGCCAAGTGCGAAGCCCGGAGGGAGACTCTCGAAGAAATCCACGCCCGAGGATTTAACCTTATTGAAGAAATAGCCGAAGCAAAGGCGCAGGAAACCGATGCCAGGTTTCTTGTTTCTTATGATAATGAGGATGTTGTGAGTGGCTCCGAGGACCGGGAAGGTGAAGAAGGTGTCCCTGAGGAAGAGGGGGTTCCTGAAGATAGAGCTGCCGAGGATGAAGTTTCTGAGAATGTCGCTTTTGGGGATGTAACCCCGAAATAGATTAGGTTCTCTTTTTCTTTTTTGTGTAAGGGCCCCTCGTAGGCGTTGTAAATATACTTTGTAAATCGTCTTTTGTGAATATAAAGAACATTTTTGCTTTATCTACAGTTTATGTTGAATTCCATCTCGTCTTCATCTGTGGAAAATTTTATTGTATAAACCCTTAGGTTTTTTATTGATCAACATAATACCTCTTAGGGATTTAGTTAATCCTCGAGCTGAGCTTAAATTAATTTGATGTGGGCTCGGGATATCTAGACTTTTGAGTCCGAGTTGAATGAGAGTAAGGTCTCGAACCCTATATAGTTTGGCCCTTAGGCTCTTTTAAATTAGCCCTTAGGCTCTTATATATCGGCCCTTAGGCTCTTATATATAGGCCCTTAGGCTTGTTAAGTTGGACCAATTCGGCCTCTAAAGCGGCTGTAATCTTTCCCTCTTTTCGGCTAAAAGACTTAGTGAAAATTTATCTATGCCTTAGCATGTGTTTTTGTACCCGTTGGGTCTTTTGAAGGTCCGACGGATCAGAACCTTATTAGTAATTTGTTTGTGTAAATGTAATCGAATACCTCTTGAGGTTTTTTTGAAGGATGATGTTATCAAAGCCTCTAAATTATTCGAGGGCTGATTTTATCGAAGCCCTTTATCTTTTCTTTTGCCGAGGGTAGCCTGATTTAACCGGTTTTTTTCAAAGTGTTTGAAGGCCTTTAATTTTATGGCGGAAGTCGGACGTCTCTAAGCCACATTATTTCGGCCGTAGGTTTTTATATGACCGTAGTCTTTAATATGGCCGTATCCTTTAATATGGCTGTAGCCTTCGGGTATGTCTCTTGGACTTGTTTTCCGATAACCTTTCGAACTTGTTCGGAAGGTTAGTCCCCGAGTATTTTGGCTTTGACCTTTATATCGAAGGGATGCCTCTTTGAGGTCTTACGAGTCCGAGTTTTTGGTAACTCGGATGCGTTGACTGTTGATGACAGTCCCCGAGTATTCGGGGGTGAATTAACGTTCTAGCTCTTGAGTCGTTTCCCGTAGGATTGTAAGTGTAGAGCTCGTATAATAGTAGACTTCTTTGAGACATAAAGTGTTTTCGATATAAATAGAATGCTTCTTCAGATAATTGATACATATGTACATGTTTTTCCATCGGGGCTCGACTATTCTATATGGACACGGTTCATCTGACCATTTGGCCTATTACAAAGTTCTCCTATCGAGTCCCTCTTAGCCGTGAAGTATTTTCCTCAAAAATATAACCTCCGAGGGTGATGTCCCCCAGTATTCGAGGTTGATATAAAAGAAGCCTTGGATACTGTTGAGTTTTCCTTAGGTAGCACATAGTTGTTGTCCCGTTAAAAACCTCACCGGTAAAATCCATTTGGGACAAAATCTGATCTAAGAGAAAAAGAGTGCAACTCATGCTTTAAAACCTAAGGTCTTCTTGTAAAAAGTTGTCTTCGATAGCTTCGATTGAACACCTGCAACGGGTTAGTTTCAAATTCAAATGAACAAAAGAGAAACTCATACCTTAGGAATAGTATCATTTGAGTAGTGATACGTTCCAATTGTTTGGCAGTTGTTCACCTTCCATTGTGCTAAGTTTGTAAGATCATTTTCCGACAACTTCGAGGAATCGGTATGGTCCTTCCCAATTAGGGCCTATTTTCCCTTCATTCGGGTCTCGAGTGTTGAGGGTGACTTTCCATAGAACTAAGTCCCCGACTCCTAAGTGTCGAAGGTTTGTCCTTCTATTGTAGTATCTTTCGATTCTCTGCTTCTGTGCGGCCATCCGAACAAGTGCTGCCTCTCATTTTTCACTAATAGCTCGAGGCTAGTGTTCATTGCCTCGTGATTTGACTTCTCTGATGCATGTCAAAACCTGGCACTGGTTTCTCTGACCTCGATAGGGATGAGGGCTTCAGAGCCATAAACTAAAGAGAACAGAGTAGCCCCCGTGCAAGACTTTGATGTAGTTCGATATGCCCAAAGGACCTCGGGTAGAACTTCTCTCCATTTTCTGTTCGCATCGTCCATCCTCTTTTTTAGGTTTTGAATTATAGTTTTGTTTGTGGACTCGGCCTGTCCATTTCCAGTTGGGTGGTACAGTGTCAATAAAATCCTCTTTATTTTATGTGCCTCGAGGAACTCCGTCATCTTGCTGCTGATGAATTGTTTTCCATTTTCACATACAATCTCGGTAGGTATCCCGAACCGACATATGATATGGTCCTAGATAAAGTCAATAACTTCTTTTTCTCTGATCTTCTCGAAGGCCTGTGCTTCCACCCACTTAGAAAAATAATCAGTCATAAACAAAATAAATTTAACTTTACCTGGGGCCGTTGGTAGAGGGCCGACCATGTCCATTCCCTATTTCATTAAAGGCCACAGGGATAGGACCGAATGGAGTTGTTCTCCGGACTGATGGATCATTGGTGCAAATCGTTGGCATTTATCGCATTTTTTGACGAATTCCTTAGTATCTTTTTCCATGCTATCCCAACAATACCCTAGTCTGATAATTTTGCAAATTAAAGACTCAGCGCCGGAGTGGTTCCCACAAGTACCTTCGTAGATTTCTCGCAGAACATAATCGATATCCCCCCAACCCTAAACATACCACCAATGGCCCATCGAACGTTCTTCTGTATAATGTTCCATCCCCATCTAGTGTGAACCTAGCAACCTTGGTTCGCAGAGCCCTCGATTCTTTGTGATCCTATGGGAGCTTTCCATTTTTCAAATAATCGATATACTTATTTCTCCAATCCCAAGTCAAGCTATGGAATTTATTTCGGCATGACCTTTCTTGATCACAGATCTCGATAAATAAATAACCTTCATCGTCTTCTTCGACCGATGATCCCAGATTTACAAGCGCATCGACCTCACTATTTTGCTCTCGAGGCACATGATCCAGGGTCTATTCCTTGAAGTGGTGCAATATCACCTGTAGTTTGTCTAAGTACCTCTGCATTCTATCTTCTCGAACCTCGAAACTCTTGTTTACTTGGTTCACCACCAATAGGGAGTTGCATTTGGCCTCGATGACCTCTGCCCCAAGCTCTTAGCTAGCTCGAGACCTGCAATCATGGCCTCGTACTCGACCTCATTTTTAGTCAATCTTGAAGTTTTGATAGATTGTATAATAGTACTACCTATTGGTGGCTATAAAACAATGCCGAGTCCGGACCCTTTGACATTCGAGGCACCATCCGTGAAAAAGGTCCATACCCCCGATGATATAGCCGATCCCAGCAGAAGTTCTTTTTCTACTTCGGGTACGAGGATCAGCGTAAAATCGGCCACGAACTCAGCCAAGATTTGGGACTTGATAGCCGTTCGGGATTGATATTTGATATTGTACCCGCTTAGTTCGACTGCCCATTCGGCCAATCAACCCGACAATTTGATATTATGCCAGAAACATTTCGAAGAGGGTAGGTGGTTAATACACATATGGGATGACACTGAAAATATGGCTTTAGCTTCCTAGATGCGCTTATCAATGCAAGTGCTAATTTTTCTAAGTGAGGGTATCTGGTTTCATCATCTCCTAGAGTTCGGCTTCCATAATAAATAGGGAATTATGTACCTTGATCTTATCGAACCAGGACCCCACTTACCGCTATCTCGGACACTTCCAAATATAAGTAAAGTATTTCATCTACCTTCGGTGTACGAAGCAAATGTGGGATCGATGGGTATCGCTTCAGTTCTTCCAAGGCTTGTTGGAATTCCGGAGTCCATGTGAAATCCTTTTTTCTTTTTGAGCAAGGAAAACAATCGGTGACTTCGATCTGATGACCTCAAAATGAATTGACCCAAAACATTTATTCGACTTGTTATCCTTTGCACGACCTTCACACTATCCACGATCGTGATGTCCTCGATGGCCTTGATCTTATCGGGGTTAATTTAGATGCCGTGATTAGATACCATGAAGACGAGGAACTTACCCAGCTCTGGGTTAAGCTTCATGTTGTATTTCCTCAAGATTTTGAATGTTTCCAGCAAATGAGCTAAATGGTCCTCTATGTGCAGGGACTTAACCAACATATCATCAATTTAAATTTCCATTGTTTTACCTATTTGTTCTTCGAACATTTTGTTAACTAGGCATTGGTATGTAGCTCCTACATTTTTTAGCTCGAAGGGCATTACTTGTAACAATAAGTTCCAAACTTAGTGATAAACAAGGTCTTTTCCTGATCCTCCGAATTCATCTGAATTTGATTGTACCCGGAGTAGGTGTCGAGAAAAGTAGAATCTCATGGCCAGCCGTGGCATCGATCATATGATCAATGTTAGGTAGTGGAAAAGAATCTTTAGGTCATGCTTTGTTCAAATCCTTGTAATCTACGCATATTCTAAGCTTGTTTCCTTTTTTAGGAACTACAACTACGTTGGCTAACCATTCGGGATTTTACCTCCCGAATAGACCCTATTCGCATAAGTTTGGTTACCTCGTACTTTATGAATGCATGCTTCACCTCGAACTGGGGACTTCACTTTTGCTTCACCGGTTTAAACCTGGGGTCGGTTCTTAGTCAGTTTGTTGTTATTTCTGGTGGAATTCCCATCATATCTAAATGGGACCAAGCAAAACAATCCATATTATCAATAAGAAATTGAATGAGTTTTTTCCTGAGTTCCGGGGTTAGTCTCGTTCCCAGGTATACCTTTCTTTCGGGCATGTATTCGATCAATATGGCCTGCTCCAGTTCTTCGATTGTTGACTTGGTTGCATCGGACTCTTCTGGAATGACGAAAGTTCGAGGAGTAAGGAAAACCTTTTCTTCTTCCTCGATCACCTATTCCTATGGCTAGATTGGGACTGGGATCGGTGATTGCTATTTGGCCGCTGGCTTATCTTTGGCCCCCGATTTTTCTAAGGTCAAAGGCATTGGTGCCGGAGTCACTTCCTCGACTGCAAGCATCTCCTTTGCAGTATATTGTTCTCCATAGACCGTTTTCACCCCACCCTCTATTGGAAATTTCATCATCTAGTGAAGGGTCGAAGGTACTACCCTCATATTGTGGATCCATGGCCTCTCGAGAAGTGCATTGGACCTCATGTCGCCTTCGATGACATGAAATTTTGTATCTTGTATGGTCCCAGCTACATTTACTGGTAGGATAATCTCCCCCTTTGTTGTTTTGCTTGCCATGTTGAAGCCATTTAGGACCTAGGATGCAGGTATAATTTGATCCTGTAGGCCGAGCTGCTCAACGACCCTCGATCTGATTATGTTTGTCGAGCTACCTGGATCCACCAGAACATGTTTAACTTGAATTTTATTTAAAAGGATAGAAATTACTAGGGCATCGTTATGCGACTGAGATATGCCTTATGCTTCCTCATCGTAGAATGATAGGGCGTCCTCGGGCACATAGCCCCGAGTCCGTATTTCTCTGGTGATCAACACCTTGGTGCATTTGAATATGGGTCTTTGTGGGACATCGACACCGCCAATGATCATGTGGATCACATGTTGTGGTTCTTCCTGCTCGTGTTTTCTTACATCTCTCTCCCTGAAGTGATTCTTAGCTCGATCACTAAGAAATTCTCGAAGGTGACCCTCATTGAACAACCGAGCTACGTCCTCTCTTAGTTGCCTACAGTCTTCAGTTCTATGGCTATGTGTTCCATGATACTTACACATCAAGTTTGGGTTCCTTTGAGAAGGATCGATTTGTATAGGCCTGGGCCACTTGGTGTCTTCAATTCTTCCAATAGCGGACACAATCCCCGATGCATCTATGCTGAAGTTATACTCTGACAATTGAGGTGCCTCTGTGGGGCCGGTATTCTTATCAAACCCGCTCTTACTCATGAGTCTCTGAAAGCTCTGATCTCGATCGTTTGTCCGATCATTTCGAGGGTGTTTCGACCAAAGCCATTGTTTCTTCGATCGATATACGGTTGATACCGCTCCTCGTTCGATCTCGATTCCCTATCTGTGTCCCTCGGGGGCTTAGCCACCAACCTGTTAGGATGAACTGAACCTGAGGGGGCTCCTAGCTGGTCATCCTCGACCCTAATTTTTGATTGGTAACGGTTGTGCACATTTGACCACGTCACAACTGGATACTCGATCAGTTTCTGCTTTAACTGTTGAGATGCAATCGAACTCTTTTCATTCAAACCCTGCATAAAAGCTTGTACTGCCCAGTCATCAGAGACTGGTGGTAGTTCCATTCTTTCTATCTAAAACCTGGACATGAACTCCCTTAACGTCTTGTCGTTCCCCTATTTTATCTTGAAAACATCGGATTAACTCGTTGCCACCTTTATGACCGCGACGTGTGCTTTCACGAAGGCGTCTGCTAACATAGCAAACGAATCAATAGAGTTAGGAGGCAAGTTGTGGTACCAAATCATATCTCCTTTCGACAGTGTTTTTCCAAACTTTTTCAACAAAACTGATTCGATCTCATCATCATTCAAGTCATTTACTTTGATCCCGTAAGTGTATGAAGTAATATGCTCGTTAGGGTCGGTTGTCCCATTGTATTTGGGTATATCGGGCATGCAAAACTTCTTAGGAATGGGCATCGAAGCCGCGCTCGGGGGGAATGGTTTTTGTATGAACTTTTTGGCATCTAAACCTTTCAAGACCGGAGGTGCCCCTGGTATTTGATCAACATGGGAGTTATAAGTCTCCACCTTTTTGTCATTGTCTTCAATCTTTTTTTCCCCGGACTCGATCCTCTTGGTGAGCTCTTCGAGCATTCTCATAATGGTGGGGTCAATCCTCGAGTCATTTCCGTTCGACCTCTCATGCGCTAGTTCAGCACGCTGAGTGTTTTCTAGTTCAGCTATACTCGGAGTCTTATTCTGACTTTGAAGTTGAGCGATGTCGATCTGTTGAGCTTGCAGCATCTCAAATATCACTTGGAAGCTGATTCCCCCATCTCCAATTCCTTGTTCTTCTTGGTCACCAGATCGGGCTTTCCTACGTACACTCCCTCCCTGGTCTGTGCCTAAATTCGCGTTTAGAGCAATGTGTGAGCTCATATCAACTGGTTCCATATTTGGCACTTCCCCAGGGTTTATTGGTGGTACGCCGACCCCTATGTTGTTGTTTTCTCCAAGACCTCCATTGTCATGAATAAGTGCGTTCTGTGAGCTAGACATGTTTCAGCCTGAGAATCAAAAATTATTGACAAGAAAAAGTGTAAAAATAACGTGTGTAATGAGAATCAGTAATGAAATAATCACTATTATATTTAGCCCCACGATGAGCGCCAAACTGTTTACCTCGAAAATATGAGTAACAATTAAATTTGATTTGTGGTTTTAAAGATATGTGATTTAATTCAATACCAATTAATAATCAAGAAATATGAAGTAGAAATGAAAGAAATAAGTGAATCAAACCAATGTTACTCAGCAGTGGTGACCTCGAGCTTAGTGGCCTCGAGATGAACTAAGAGCAATAAAGTAAGAACAATAAGTGTAAAGGACAATTCTGATGAATAGTAAGAGAGAAAAGTAGGATAGAATATTCTTTGCCAATGATTAAATGATGTTTACAAATGATTGGGGTCCCCTTTATATAGGAGGGGAGCCCTAAATAAGGTATATTTCCATTTACAGTAAAGAATCTAATTGGAACAACTGTATAACTGCCTAGTACGGTCTTGTACTAATCCATACAAATCAATTCCGAAATTTACGCCATGATATTAGGGACGTAATAAGAATCTTGTCCTTTTGTAACAAACTCTTAACGACACTATCTAGAAGTTGGTCATACTTGGCTCCGATTTTCCTCGAACACTTAGATCATCGAGCTTCTTGTTCTGCCTTCGAGCCTCGGCTTGGTCTTTGTCGAACCTCTACCTTCGGTGCGACGTTTTGAGCCTACCAAATTAGGGGTGCCTGATTTTACCATATACAGTTCTCTTGAACGTGTTATATGGTATTTGATACCGAATCAGATCATGTTGGGCCTAGATTTATAGTCTTGTATGGGTTTTGAGAACATATATTATATGATGCATACCTTTTTTTAGGAAAGTTGGTGAAAGTTGTAATTGTTAACTCGGTCGAATTGGTTGAGTTTGTTTATTACCCTATCTCAATTGTGCACCTTTACTGTTGATATTCTTTATTTTATAATTGTCTTTCTGGAATATTTTCTCTATATTATAAATGTTATTGAGCTACACAGGTTCTGCAAGTGAGTATTTTTTGACTTAAAAACATTGTCATTACTTCTCTAAGGTTAGTCAAGATACTTGTTGAGTACATGGGATCAGGTTTACTCATATTACACTTCTGCACCTTGTATGCAAATTCTGGAGCTGAGTAGCAACAAAAATAGAGCTTTGCATTGGAGACGTACCAGCATATTGGATTCATGCTACCTTTTGTTCATGGAAGCTTAGGATTTCATTTCTGTTTATGTAACTTTCAAATAGATGTTATAATTATTCATTTCACCTTTTTTGTAAATTTAAATCATAGTGGCTCATGACTTGTACTACCAGTCTTCAGGATAGTTATAATGAATTTTGATGCAGTTTTATAATATACTGATAATTTCTTATTAACTTATACTAATTGGCTTACCTTGCAGGTTGA
Source organism: Nicotiana tabacum (assembly GCF_000715075.1). Lineage (NCBI taxonomy): Eukaryota > Viridiplantae > Streptophyta > Magnoliopsida > Solanales > Solanaceae > Nicotiana > Nicotiana tabacum. The sequence goes on along the minus strand of NC_134089.1, from coordinate 52,221,332 downwards.
GTTAGGTGTCATCACGTCTTGGTAAGGTTTTGGGTCATGACAAATTGGTATGAGAGCTCTAGGTTCATAGGTTTTACAAGTCATGAGCAAGTATCTATTAGAGTCTTGTGGATTGTATGATGACATTCATACTTATCTTCGAGAAGCTATAGGGCATCTAAGAAACTTCCCATCTTTCATTCCTTATCGTTTGATTTTATTTCAGCTTGAAGATTATACCTATTATTTCCTTCCATTCACTCATATGTGATGTTGAGCATTCAATATCAGTGGTGCACAAATGTCTTGTGGTGTTGCATCTGAGATGAGAAGAGCTACAAATACTTGATCACCATCTCAATGAATTGTCCAGGATTAGATACGGATGTGTTGGTAGATATTTCAACTGTTCATTTGTGGGATGGAAAGGATTCTTGTATCTAGATGATGAGTACGAGCTTAGGAGGATTTAATTGATTTCCTAGTGGTTGTGACCATGGTGGGGCCATAGAGAGATGACAGTTTGAGGTTAAGCATGTGGGTTATCTCCTGCAAGGAGGTTTCGAGGATGTGTGATTCATACAAGGTTTCTATGAAGAGTTTTCTTTCTATCTAGTGGGATGTATGTGCTACGTTTGGAGTTAAGATCGCTTGAGGAAGTTCGATAAACTATCACGAGGATGAGTATGCACTTGGCAGAGTCTTTGAAGTGTTTTATGACTAGTGCTATATGAGTTTATGGAGTACTCAGCTGATTAGCAGTACGAGATCGCGGCAGTTATAAATGAAGGGTACTAGGGGTTACAAATAAGGTGTTTTGAGGTTTTGAGCCAAATGGGGGAGTCTACTATTGACGATTAGATTGCATGGTGGTCATGTGTCATATTAGTTTTGGTGTAAGGCATAATTGTGGATCAGTTATGAATTGAAGGGGCTGACTTCGAGGATGATGCAGGAAAGGAAATTCTCGGATGCATGATGTACTATACTTTATGTTCTCGAAATGATTCGAATTTGTTATTCATGGTGTATGTAGTGTGCAAGAAGAAGGAATTCACTTGGTTTCTTAAAGATGGGGTTACTTCTTTTGTTGTTTGTATGCTAACGGATCACAAGTTGTTTGGCTCATATTGGTGGTGATGGGAGATTAGAGAAAAGTGGATGACTCGCGAGAAGGTTCTACTGAGTTCAAGATTCATATGTGGTATTTGAGGGTTCACTGAATTAGAATATGGCTAGATCTGAAGGCAACAAGTACTCCTAATTCGTTTGATTCTCATATACCTACTCGCCTACATCACCTAATACACTATAAAAAATAACTATAGTACGCCTGAGTACCGCTACTCAATGAGGATCTTAGGGCAAGAGTTCATATAACAAAATAAGAAAAATAATACATAAAGTGCAAAAATATCGAGGGAACGTTTCAAATAAAATACGCGGAAGAAATTATGTTCCCGACTCATGCCAATACAAGCCCAAGTCATGCTAATATAGTCCCAAGTTGAGTCCAATGTTCATTAGTTAAATCCATTTCCTAAGTCATATCATTTTAGATAAATCATTCTTAGTAAGTTCAACAGTACACACACGAAGTAAATTATACATACATATAGCATATCCAATAATATATGTCACATCCCGACCTCGGGGAGCACGACCGACGCTTAACCAATATAACCTGGTCAAGCAATCATGCTAGATGCTTTTTACCCGACCTTGCCCATGAATAGAGTGGAGAGGTATTCCATCACTAAAACATTGAGAGGATTTCATGATCAACACCAATTCCATTACCATTAGTAGCTTCATTTATAATTCCCAAAATATATTACACATTCATAGTTTGAAGTGGGACATATGTTACACATACAAAATTTCTAATTTTGACATTCCCAATTTCAATGTACCACCCACAACATGTCTACGGAGCCTCTAAGTATAACATAAGAGTAGTATGGAAGTGCCAGCGATAAGACCCCGACTATAACTCAAAACATAAAGTACAACATCAAGTGACGTCAGGCCCCGAACAAAGCAGGGCTCACCAAAACCTGCTGAATAGAGAGTAACTACTAACGAGGACCAAAGTTGCCCACTGACGAACCACCTGCAACCATTGAAGATGCAGCATTCCCGGCAAAAAGGATGTTAGTACATATGAAATAGTACTAGTATGTTAAGCTAAATGTCCTCTTTCAGAATAAAATGCCAATTTAAGAAGGGGAAAACCATGGAAGTAGCAAGTAACAATCAATGATATCCAAATGCCAAGTTGAAACATAATAATTTTTCAAAATACGAAAATAATATTACTTTTGGTTGGGATTTCTTTAGTACTGATATACCACTGTGTTATTAGCACGAAGTTCGATCACGACCCGATCATCTAGGTCGTCTCAGCCAAAGACATCCAATCACAATATCAATCATTATCTCAATTATAATCTCAAGCACAATCACCACTATGTGTGCGACACGACGTCTGATCTCGACCCAATCGGCTAGGCCCGCTATGTGGATCGATATCACCCTCTGCTAGCAATTATCTCATCCCAAATAAGGGGAATAATCTCATCACATCAATCTCATTCCAATTAAGGGGAATAATTTTATCATATCAATACAGGGATTTACCCCTCAATTACTCCTACACCGGCACGTATAGTTTCAAGGTTAGGTTGTTTCAACCTACCCTTCCTTGGTGACTAACGATACTCCCAAAAATATTTTTTTTTGCATACAAAGGAAACAGAAATACAAATACATTCACCTCATAATCTTTCACACCATATATATATCTTCATTAATACTTTTAACCACTCACAACATCATTATTTCGTTGCTCTCTTGGCCATACATATGATTCTTCATTCATGGCACGGTGGTCGTATCTCATATTCCACACTTTCATTTCCTTACTTTCAAGGATCATCATCATAAACATCAATATATATAATATTCCAAAAACCACAACTTTAGGTTCATTAGAAATGAAGGCTTTAAACACAATAGATTCCTTTCCAAAAAATGGAGCAAAATGACTAGCATTTGAAGCACGAGTTAAAATCATAAACCAGTAATACACCACTTATTCTTGAAATACGTTTTCCTAAAAAGGGAAATACACAATTTCAAATCATGAGTATGTAAGAACTCAAATCACATTGGAAATATTTATAAAAGAGAGCATGGTGCTTTACGACTAAATCAGAGGTTCAATCATAGGTATTAGTTTAAAACAACCACATTTGAACATGACTTGAGTACATAAGCTTTAAGGCAAAACAATTTTTAGAGTCAATTTGGAACGGTTGAATTAAGGCTCATTTCATAATCTTTCACACATCAACAATTTTCAGAGTCAATTTAGCCACAAGTATAACTTTCATTCTTGGCACAGTGACCACTTTATATGTCCAACTCAATTCTTTCACTTTCAAACATCTTTATATATTTTCAACAATAAGAGCATTTGAAATCAAGGCCTTAAGTATATATATGAGCAATAGGAGTTTTAGGCGCATTGAGTATTCTTTCCAAGTTAAGCATAATGGACTTTCATTTAAAACATGAATTGAAGTTATAACGCTTTAACACATAAACCATACTTGAACGCATTCCCGAAGGAGATCATGATGAGGTAGGTGTAATTGGAACATGTTGTGAGTACATACATCTTTCGATACTTTGCTTAATCAGGATAGTCGAATTTATTAGAAATAACTCGAAACATGGGAAATAAGAACCGGGGCCAACCATACTTGAAACTTACAGGAACATCATGGAATTCAATTCTAAGAGAGAAGTTTTAGCCAACATACCTAAAATTCGCTCCTTAGTAATACTACGATGGTCCACCACACTAAACAAGTTCAATCTACAACAATGCAACAAAATTGCACCAATATTAGCAAGATTTCTTTACTTTAAGTCATTTAGACTTTTTATCAAACATCTAATGTGCATATATTTCTACAACCACCTTCCACACCAATGATTCACCTCACAATCGTCTCTAGGCCATCCACAACTTCCATTAGCACATGCATGGCCAACAATTCACTCCCAACCCATAAATCTTATTAATTAATTCATTTTACAATCTCTACAATACCAACACAACCAAAGTTAGGTACTTATGGCTTTCAATCACCATCCTATAAGTCATAACACATATTTCATACATAATTAATCATCATAGATTAGTTAGATATGGTAGACATACCTCTAATAGTGAAACTCTTGAGGATTCCAACTTGTAGTGTTCTTGACCAATTTTGGAATTTGAATGGAAATCTATTGATATTCAATTATAATCCTTGTTAATATAAGTGTTTAGGAGTAGTATCAACTCAAAATACTCTAAACACATTACCTTGGTTCATGGGAGGGAAGTGTTGGACGAATTCCCCTTCATATGCAAGCCCTAGCTCAAAACTATTACTTATCCACTCTCTTTCCCCGACCTTGCGGGTATCTAAAGGGCTCCTACATGCATGGACACTCACCTGGGCAAGTGAGCGTGCATCTGGGCGCGCACACAAGGCAGAAACCCCCCTTATATGCACGGTCACGCATCTGGGCGCGTAATGCATAGGTCCGGTAAAATTGCCATAACTTTCTATAGAAATATCTAAATGACAAATGGTTTGATGAGGTGGAAACTAGACTCAAAGGTATTTAATTCTATTGCTATATCACCACTTGAGTCTTTATATCGTGGGAGTTGCATTCGTTTGAAGTCGGGTCTTGTGCAAATATATTTGAAACTTTAGCCTACTGCATTGCTCCCAACTTAGCTTAGTTATAGGGATCTCCTTAGACCCTAAACAACATCCAATACACCTACTACACTTAATATCTTAATCATATAAGTTCTTTCAGTCCTTAACCTCTCATAGAAGGCAAGACGACACTTAAGCGACTTGTGAGCTGCTTTATGGCCTCGAACTCATCGGAAATTTAAGGGGCCTCATATTATAATATGGAGACTCAATGTGAGCTTGTCCTACATGTGAATAGGGTATCGTTCAAGAGACTTTATTATATAAACAAGGTTTTCAAAAGAGACATGTCTTTAATCACGTAAAAGTAAGCTCCAATACTTGCACAACCACTGTATATGCAATTGAAGTGATAAAGTATAACGACCCGACTGGTCGTTTTGAATACTTTAGCCCCGAATTACCTATTTTATACTTTATATATGTTTACTTATGGTTATATGACTTGCGGAGATGATTGGTTTGGTTTCGAGGATGTTTCGGATTGAATTGGGATACTTAGTTCCTTGGTTGGATGCTTAAGTTGTAGGAGCTGATTGGACGTTGACTATTATATAGATGACTTTGTAATGGTATTTTGATTATTCAAGAAGCTTCTTATGGTGATTTTAGACTTAGGAGTATGTCCGTATTTGGATTTGAAGGTTCCTAGGTCGTTTTGGTTTTAATTGGCGAAAGTTGGAAAGTTAAAAGTTTAGAAAGTTTATAGGTTTGACTGGGACTTGAATTTATTGATATCGATGTTCGGATTGGGGATTTAGGAGTTGTAATAGGTCCATTGTGTCATTGAGGACTTGCATGCAAATTTTGAGGTCATTCCAAGTTGATTTAATATGGTTCGGCACGAGTTTTTAATGTTGAAAGTTCAATAGTTTCGTAGATAGGTCCATGTTATATTTTGATACTGGTTGGTGTGTTTGGAAGGGATCTTGGGGGCCTCGAGTGTGTTTTGGATTGATTTCAGATTATTCTGGATAATGTTGCATTGTTGAAGGTTTCTAGTTCTGATATTTTCGCACCTGCGATGGATGGGTTGCAGGTGCAATACCGCAAAAGCGGCTGGGCGGCCACAAATATGGTACATGGCTGGGAAGGTTGAGTTTGCAGGTGCGGACTATGGGGAATAGATTCTCTTGCGAAGGAGTGGTGGTCTAGCCGCAAAAGTGGACTTGGGCTGGGAGAGTAGGGACTGTAGATGCGGTGATTCGTCTACAGAAGCATAAGCGCAGATGCTCTTGGTGTTCTCTAGATGCGAGTGGTAGGGCACTTAGTGGAACTCGCAGATGCGTGGATAGAACCGTAGAAACGGCATCACATGTGCAATATTTTGCCACGCAGATGCAGTTTAGATGGGTAGAATATTTAAATCTAAGAGTTTTGGTTATTTCTCATTTTTGAAATTGTGGAGCTCGGCTAGGGGAAATTTTTGGAGGGCTTTTCATCGAAATTGGAGGGGTAAGTGATCCTTACTTGATTTTGGCATTAGACATTGATTACTCGTAGATTATTACACCTAATTTGTATGAATTAAAGGTGCGATTATGGGATTTTTGGACTATGATTTTGGAGAGTGAGGATTTATGATTTGAGGGCCGATTTGAGATTGGAATTGGATGAGACACATATATTTGGTCTCGTATTTGAATGGGTATTCGGAATTTTTGATTTTTTTGGGTTTCAGGGTGCGTGCTCGGGGTTGACTTTTCAGGTTGTCTTTGCATAATTGATTCAAGATCTTAGATTTATCATTTGAAAATTTTCCTCTGGCTTTTATTGATGATATTAAGTTATTTTAGGTAGATTCGAGCCGTTCGGAGATTGATTCACGCGGAAAGGGCTTCTAAGAATATTGATTCGTCTTGCTTGAGGTAAGTATCTTATCTAAACTTAGTTGTGACACTAGTTTCGTAAGTTAATTGTGGTAGCTACGTGCTATGGGTGGCGCACATGTGTGGGGTTGTGCCCATGTGCATGCACTGGGTATTTTGCTCGGGGGTAGTGCTTAGGCTATGATATTCCTTGAATTGGTTTCTAAGCTTAATGTTGTGATGTTTCTTATATTTGTACCCTTGTTGTGAGATATTTGAGCCATGTTTGATGTTATATAGAGGTTAATCTCTTGATTATGTGAGCACGTGATTTTTGCCTTACGAAAACTACTCCAAAATAAATCAAAAAATAAAATAAATTTCTTTTACTGTGTAATTTTTGAATTTGCGAGGTGTTAAATATTTGTGTTATGTCCGTAAATGTTTACTTTGTCATAATGAAATGAAAATTAAAATAAAATACATGTTGCATGCATATAGGATTTAATTATGCATTTTGAAAGATAATTTAAATAAAATCACAAAAAAATATGCATTCGTTCTATTTTTAAATATGTTACTGTGTGATTAATGTTTTGACTATGTGTTAAATAGTTGTTATAAAGTAATTAATATTTTGTGTAAGGTTAAAAATTGTTTTATAATTTTATTAGGAATTTTTAATGATCAATAATAAAATTAGAAAATAAAATAAAATAGAATGGGAAAATCGGACCTGGATTTAAATCCAGGCCCAAATCAAATTACCCTTCTACAACCCAATTCCAACACTCCCAGGTCCGGTCCAAATTCAAACAAACCAAAACGACAATGTTTGGTCGTCCCTCATCAAAGGCCGTTGGATCAAAGCAAACCAACGGCTGAGATCCCACGAACCTTAACCCATATCCATTACCCGACCCAATGCCCCGATTCAGCCCGACCTCAGCAGTAAACCAAACGACACCATTTGGCTAAATGAACTAATCCTGGCCATCTATTCTCCTTGATCCAACGGTCAAGATTAATCCACCCCACCCCTATATAAGGACCAAACCCCTACCCCGGCCCCTAACTTAACACCCCCCCTCCTCTCACTGTTCATCATCGTTCCCAAACCAAACCCCTAACCCTAGCCGCCCTAGAATCCCACCGCCTGAAACCCGGCGGCAACAACGCCGCAGGTCACCAAAATAACACCCTAGAACCCCCTGAACATCCTCTATCCAGATATGCTAGCCACTTGGCTCGAATCTTCCTGAAGGTTCTCGAATCTTCATTTGAAGATTCGAGCCGAGCTTAGATCTAAACCAAACAACCCCTAGTTAACACCATAGTACCCCCTAACATGTCTCGTTATGGATCTGATGTTTGTTTGGCTCGAATCATTTCCGAGCTTCTCGAATCTTCTTTTGAAGATTCGGACCAAACAAGAACAAACTCAGATCTGTTCTAAACTGACACCAAATGACCCCTAGGCTACCCTCACCCTTGTGTCGTATTTGGTCCCCCTCAAATCTGACCAGAAATGGTTAAGTCCCAAATCGAACCTTCAAGAACCCTAGAAATACCAGACTTTTGGATTTTGTCCAAATTAAATAAAGATTGAGGTTTAATCGACCTTAGTCGAAGTATTTTTAGTGGAAAATACTTCGACTAAGGTCTGTTTGATTTCAAACAAAGTCCGAATCCAAGTTGAGTCCGAGTCGGAATAAAATTGAAGGATTCAAAGGTATTTTTTTCTGTTTCTTATGTATTTTATGTTTGTTTCATTAGTCTGTTTAATTTTTCATGATTTTCTAGTCAATTCTGTTACTGTCTCATACTCGTCTATTTGATCAGAATTATACTATTGTTTCTGTTGTTTATGAGTGTTCATAATATGTGTAATCGACTCGATTAATTTCGTCGATTAGTTGTTTTGTAAATTCTTATTGCCATTAATGCTGTTTGTAATACCCTGTTTATCTGTTTGGAATTGATTATTGTCATTGAACTCAGTCAATTAGTTCTTCCCAATTAATTGATTCTCGTTTAATAATTCAGAAAGTTTGTTAATGGTGTGTATATATTGTTTTCTGAACAGGGCATTGTCAGTATATTGACAATGCTCCTGTGTTTGTTTGATTTTAGTCCGATGGTGCAATGCAGTTGAATTATTAGGTTGAATTCAGTATAATAGTGTTATGATGTTAGTTTTGAATTCAAGTTTACAAAGGTTGGTTAAATACAATTGTATTAGGAGGTTAATCCTAGGACTGGTTATAACTGTTAAAACAAACTTTAAAATCTGTTTTGCAACAGATTCTGATTTTAGTTTAAAGGCTGTAATTACAAAAGGATTTCAGGTTTATTTTGGAATGAAACAGTAGGGTAATGTGATAGTGTGCTTTTAATGGAGTGTTGGTTGGCTATAATTTAAGATACTAATGGGGAACAAGGGATAATGGGGCTGCTAAAAATCAGGATAAGAGCACTCAATAGGATTTAAAGTATTCAAAAGCAGTTTTAATGGAACTTTTCTGATTTTTAAAAAGAGGAAAGGGTCCAAGAAGCACTTAAAAAATAGGACCAGACCTGTATAAGTACAGGAAGCCATCAGATTTTAGAAGGACAGAGAGAAAAAATCAGATTTGAAGAGGAGAGCCAGGAAGAAGAAAAATAGGAAGAAGAAAAATAGGAAGAGAAAAATCTGATTTGAAAAGAAAAAGAAATCAAATTTTAACAGGAGCCTTTCAGGAAGAAAAAAGAGAGTGTGAGATTGAGAGAAAAATCAGATTTAAAGATCAGTTTTCAGAGAGAAACATTTGAGAAAAACAGAAAGAAAGAAAGAGATAGAAATAGAATCAGAAACAGAAATTTGAAAAGAAAACAGAAACAGAAAAAATCAGAAATAGGAATCCGAAACAGGAAGAAACTGAAAAATCTGAAAAAAAAAATGTTATCCTTCTAGAATCTGTCCGTTGTTTGTTTTTGTGGATATTATTCAGTCTGAATTTGAAATCTTTCCCTCAAGTTTCTGTCACTGTTCATCTGGGTTAACGGGTCTTGTTCAGACTTGCTGTGTTATTGGTATATTCTGCTGGTTTTGTTACTGCTGCAACTGCTGAAAATTTACTTCTTTTACCTTCATTTCCAGGTACTTATCTCTTAAGTTCTATGTTGGAAAAAGATTCAGCATGACAAATCAATGAAGCTTGAATTGCAATTCTGTTTTCCATTTGTCCAAGTTCATTAGTTTAAATTTCATTTTTTGTTTCATGTTATGAGTTAATTGTCTTATTTTGAAGTTCATATAAAGCTTTGTAATAATGTTAGCCGTTCTGAAATCTCATTAGTTTAGTTATATTTGAACTGTCAAGGTAGGAAACTTGGCGTAAAGTTGGCCATTATTTAAACTTTATGGTATTGTTAGCTAGGTATAGCATAATATGGAAATATCAAGGAAAATATGATATTAGTTTATTTTGTTAGTTAATTATTGTTTAAGGCTAGATAATGATTGGTTGCATTTTATTCATATATGGTGTAATAGTGATTATGGTTAACATCAATAGTCGGAAGTTGCATTAGTATCCTCCACTATGTTCGCAAACGTCAAAATATGGCGAATAATGTTGTATGCAATATCACTTTATTAAGTCAATTAGGTAGATTTGTTCCTTTTTTTTAAAATAACAAACGGCCTAGGAATGTTATAATGTGAAAGTTAGCAACAATGGTTCACATAAATTAAGAATCCAATCGGTTCGACGATTATATACATCTTACGTTTAACCATAAGCAGAATTAACAAAATAATTAGGCCTATTAGATTAAAAGCAAGTATATGAGAATAAGATGAGATATACAAATTGCAATACTTTATATCAATGACAATTAGAAATAGAATTTGCACTAAATAAATAATGAAAAATTGTTCAAAAATACTTCTTCCCTTCATAAATCATTTTTGTTAGTTTCATATACAATTCATTCTTTGGCATATATATGTTGTATTTGCTAAAATCATATTTTTATTCTTTCTTTGAATTTGAATAGTTGGGTTGAATATAATTTATATCCGGAAATGATAATCGACAGGCAACATTTAATAAATTGTGAATTTCTTTTAAAAGAATTCAAAGACATCCCTTAAATATGAATTTCTCAGTATTCTCATATAAAATGTGTAGATATAACAAACAATTTGTGAAAATTCATAATACCATTAAGAATATTTGGTGTAATTAGGGATACGTTCGCGTAACCTGATTATACCGATAAAAGCAATTCGAATTATGCGTACGCGCAATTTCGAGCGAATATTTAATATAAGGGATTTCTTCGAGGATGTCAAAATAGTTTCATATAACCCGAGACGTGCAGTTCATTGTCTAAATATAAGGGTGATGACGTTCATAATTTTATTTTAAATCACGCACATATGAATTTGTAATAAAGGAAATAATATGGTCAAATTTTATTGTGTACACGTACGCGTGGCACGATTCCCGGTAATTATAAAAGGTATATAATACGAATATACGTACGCGTAATTCGTTTATATATTTGTAAACAATAAGTAAAAGCGGTAGTAAAATCATGCAATAAAAACGTATTTAGTAAAAATCAAGATAATTAAGCCAATAATAAAAACAGTTAAGCGACCGTGCTAGAACCACGGAATTCGGAAATGCCTAACACCTTCTTCCGGATTAACAGAATTCCTTACTCAGGATTTCTGGTTCGCAGAATAACAAACAGAGTCATATTCTCCTTGATTCAGGGATTTAAAAATTGGTGACTTGGGACGCCTTAAAATTCCCAGGTGGCGACTCTGAAATAATTAAATAAATCCCGTTTCGACTGTCCTTCAATTGGAGAAAACTCCCCACGCGCCCCGCTGGCGCGGTAAAAAGGAGGTGCGACAGATTAAACCTGATAATTGCTACTTTCGTGATGTATTTGCCTTATTTGAGCAATGATATCACACTTTGCACACGCATACACCTTAGCATGTCACTTATATCAGTCTAGGAATATGACAGTTAATGTTCATTAATCATGTACATGTATTCTTGTATATCTGCTTTATATGTGATATGGATTTGACTGGTAGCTTGTGACCTCGCCAGGCGAATATTGATATTAAGCTGGTAACCACATCGGGCGAATTGTGATATTGAGCCTGTGACTATATTGGAAGAATTATGATATTGAGCAAGTGACCACGCCGAGCGCATTGTGATATTGGCACGTGAGTTATCCGTGAAACATGTGAGTTGTCCATGCGGATCCGAGATTGTCAAGACCCAAAAATCACAGGTCGTGATGGCACCTAACTCAACCCGCTAGGTAAGCCAACTAATAGAAAATACCACCCAGCTGAGATTATAGGAGGATAGAAAATAGATAACTAAACATTTACAAATTTACCAAGACCAGGTAGTACGAATCACGAGCTTCTAAGATTTGGAACTTCAAAACTGATACAAATAAATACACGTTCTGTTTGAAGATTACAAAAATAGATTAGCAATAATCTAAACTACCAAGGACAAGTGGCAACTATATCCAAACGCATGAACATCTTCTGAATCAGCACCCGACGTCACCAGCAACTCCGCTCCAAAATCTGCACGGGACGTGCAAAAGTGCAGTATCAGTACAACCGACCCCATGTATTGGTAAGTATTTTGTCTAACCTCGTCGAAGTAGTGACGAGACTTTTAGTTAATGTAGACATGTGATTTTTGACCCTCCCCAAGATTTTTCATATTTAGCATGTAAATATTTAATTTAGGCCCAATATATAGCTATTTCAACTCATTTTTACTCTTTACTTTATTTTATTACAAGAAAATAAAAATTACAAAAAATAGTTTCATTAAGGTTTTGTAGTCATTTTTAATCTTGAAAAAATACCAAAAAAATAGTTTTGTTTTAACAGTCCGTCTTATTTTAATATTTTATTTTACTTAAGTAGGATTAATTAATAAATGATGTCGTATTTTAATCTCACTTGCGAGGAAAGAATAAAACTTGGGCTCGAACAACCCATTTTTAGGCCTAATTTTGGACTTAACCCATAATTCTCAATCCCATAATTCCTAGGCCCATACCCCTAACCTAATTCCTACTCCTATACAATAGTACCTACACCTAAAAATCCAGGGAATCCGCTATTTTCCTTTAGCAAAGCACAAAATATACAAAACGGAAAAAGCAAAAGCTAAAAAATGAAAAGGTCTGACAATGGCAGACTCCCAAAAATCAGACAAGACCCCACCCTGAAATTCCGTCTTCTTCGACTCCTTCCCCCACCGGACTGTTTTGCCTTCAGCGCAAAACGACCCCAACCCCTATTGTTCTTCATCTCCAGCAGCTGAAAATATATTAAGACCCTAAGAATCAGCACCGTTACACCACACGACCCCCAAGCCATCATCTTCTTCAGCATCAAAAGATCCCATCGCCACTGCTTCTTCTTCTTCGATGACCACATCTACAACAACCATGGACGCTATTTAAAGCTCCAAAATCAGTCCACAATAGCCCAGAAACATCCCTTTCTCAACCCAACAGAAATGCAACAAACACAACCTTAGAGCCGACGACCCCTTAAACCCCAGTCAAGCAAGCTCTAAAATTCATTTAAACAGCGTGGAAATCAGCTTGAAACCACCATCCAACGAGTTCGAGTCGAGGCCGTTCGTGGCCGTAGGGTTCGTCGGTTCGAGGTTCTGTTGATAACTTGTTCATGGATTTTTGCTTTCCTTTGGAGTTTCGTTCACTGTGTGTAACGGAGCAAGAAAGTGCAGTAATAAAGGTCATATCTCTTACCATGAATTTATGTTATTTACGAACCTATTTGTGGTTTCATGTTGATATGTGGATTCATTTTGAATTTTTTTTTGCATGAAGTATCTTACTACAAATTTGTTGAAATTACATGTGTGTACGTCTTGATGACGTTCCTACTGTTTTAAGTTCAATTTCTTTAGTTTCTTGCTGGTTTGTTGCCTTATGTATTCTAAATATTATGTTCGTTTGATTCAATTTGATTTGAATACCACCTAGTAAATTAGTTATGATGGCACTTCTCTATATCTCCCATATTCTGATTTTCTGTTAAATTACGAAACGAAAGCTATGGAATCATTAAGAGATGATGTGGTTATTGTTTTCGGAAATAAATGGTGCTGTATATATTTAGTAGTGATCATGGCTATGTGTACGGTTCTCGTGGCATGGTTACGATACATAAATCTAAAATCCGGGGGTGCATTTTATGTGACCCGATTCTAATTTCCAACAAGGTTAAATAAAGCGTGTCGTGAACCGCGGGTGTATTTCATGTAGCGTGGCTTACGACGTGTTTTAAATAACCTTGAATTAATTCTTTAAACAAGTAAAAGCAGTTTTCAAAAGTTAAAATGCACATACATCTAAACATGTATTAAAATCAGATAATAGGCCAAGAATAACAGTTGAGCGACCGTGCTAGAAACACGGAGCTCTGGAATGCCTAACACCTTCTTCTAGGTAAACAGAATTCCGTACTCGGATTTCTGGTTCGCGGACTGTAATACAGAGTCAATCTTTTCCTCGATTCGGGATTTGAATCGGTGACTTGGGACACCATAAATTATCCCAAGTGGCGACTCTGAATTTTAAATAAATTAATCTTATTTCGATTGTCACTTTTATTGGAAAAACTCCCTTATATCACCTCTCGGGTGGTAAAAAGGAGGTGTGACAGCTCTGGCGACTCTGTTGGGGATAAGAACCTAGAATCTATGGTTCAGGGTTCAAGAATTCGATCTTAGAATAATTGTTATTGTTGGCTTTATCAATCATCTGATTTTGTTATATGATTTGGGCCTAATGTGCTAATTGATTGCTTTTTCCGCTTTGATATTCCGTGAACTGTATATAAACTATTACGAAATCCCTCCTCTCTCTGAGTCTTCTAAATCATGAAGAAGTGTGCACTTCATGTGACTTCTTTTCTGTTAGAGTCATATCCCAAATTTAGAACGAGGTTCGGACAAGTTGCAAAGCCGGTGAAACTTCTGTATTCCCGGTACGCTGCCCCCCCTCGCGAGCTGTCCGTTCGAGTAAGCCAGGTCTAGAACAATAAACCCAAGTTTTGAACCTAGTATAACAAGACCTCATGCCGGATCCCTAGTATGAACGTTTGCTTGCATCACGTGCATTTGACTTTGGGGACTCAACACAGGGGTTGGGTCCGTCTAGGACAAGTGTACCCAAATTAAAAAATCACCCTGATGCATCTTATGTGCTACTTGGGTATCTGTTTATTTTGGCTTGCATGTTGACTGGCTTCTAGAATAGGGAAAGAAAATGAAAAAAAAAAGAGAGTGAGAAGTAGGTATTTGAATTATCCTGAAACTCTGCCGAAATTTTGAAAAAAGAGAAAAAGTCATTTCAAAATAAGTAATATTTTCTTTTGTTCCGTAAAAAATGGGTGAACTACGCGGGTCTGATTCTCACCCGATGTGAGATACGTAGGCAAACCTCATCGGTGCCGACCCATAATTTTCAAAAAATCCAAAAATATTTTTCTTTACTTTCTCTCTAGAAAAGTCTTTTTTTAGACCCTAATTTTCAAAAAATCAAAAAATATTTTTCATTACTTGCTTCTTTAGAAAGCCTTTCTTTTAGACCCTAATTGTTTTTTTAGAAAAAAATATACAAAAATTTTTTCTTTTAATTTCTTCCAAAAATCCAAAAATATTTCATTCTTCTTTCAAAATTGAAAAGAAAATTCAAAATTCAAAAATATTTTCTTTTTTTAGAAGCATTTCTTTCATAAATTCAAAATAAAATTCCAAAAAATAGTTTTTTTCTTGTTTAGAAGTTTTTCTTTCGAAATTCCAGAAAAAAAAATTCAAAAACAATCTTTCTTCTTTAGAAGTCTTTCTTTGCAAAAATGCTGAAGAAAAATCAAAATCCAAAAATATTCCCTTTCTTCTTTATAAGTCTTTCTTTCGACAAAATTAAAAAAAAAAATTAGTTTATTTACTTTATTCATGATCTTCCCGAACTACGCAAGATCTGATTCATGTTCCCACATGATACGTAGGCAACCCACATCAGGTTCGATCAACCATTAAAAAAAATGAAAAAATGAAAAGATGAAAAAATGTTGATAATAATAAGGACCGACTGAGTACATTCTAACATGTTTTGTTTTGAATTGTGAAGAAAGTTGAGGTGGTCGGTTTGTGGTAAGATGGAAACACAAGATCCAAGGAAAAATGATAACTGACATCGAAGCTGTTACAAGTGCTCAAGAGACTCAAGGTCAGAGGGTTCAACAAGAGTCTACTGTGTTTGAGAAAAATAGAATGCTGAAACAGCAAATGACCGAAATGTGTCAAGCATGGGCCAGTGGTCAAGGACAGCCTCGTCATGATTCACAATTTGCTACACAGCAAGAGCAGTACCACTTATGCTCGTTTGATCTTCCTGCAAACATTGAGAAGCCTGCCCGAAAGATGGTACAGGAAGAAATGACCCAAAGAGTGAAAAGTTTAGAACAACGGTTGAAAAATATGCAAGGGTTGGCAGGTCCAAAGAGTGTTGCCTTCAAAGATCTATGTATGTTCCCCGATGTCCACTGGCCGCCTAGTTTCAAGACTCCCAAATTTGAAAAGTATGATGGATATGGAGATCCAATGGCCCACCTAAAAAGGTATTGCAATCAACTGAGAGGTGCGGGAAGGAATGAAGAACTGTTGATGGCTTATTTTGGGGAAAGCCTTACGGGAGTAGCATCCGAATGGTTTTTGGATCAAGACACATCTCGCTGGTACGTCTGAAATGACATGGCACATGCCTTTGTCAATGAGTTTCCAATACAACATCGACATTGCCCTAGACCGCATTTCCCTTTCAAACCTGAAGAAGAAACTAAGTGAAAGTTTCAGGGAATATGCCATTAAATGGAGAGAGCAAGCAGCTCGAGTTAAGCTACCCATGGATGAACACGAGCTAATCACTTTCTTCCTTCAAGCGCAAGAGCCAGATTACTTTCAAAACATGATATCCGTAGTTTGGCAAATCCTTCTCGGAAGCAATCAAAATGGGAGAAATGGTAGAGAATGGTCTTAAGACAGGCAAAATTATAAGTCAAGCAATTCTCAAAGCCGCAACTCAAGCTGTCCCGATTGAATCCAATAATTTTAGCGACACGAATGAGAAGGAAGAAGAAACCATGATGACAACAGGTTCGAGAAGAGGTCCCAGGAAAACACCTCGAATGTATGCGCAGCCTCATCAGGTTTCCCATCACTCCCTTGAGCATCGCTATCCACCTCAGAACCCGCAATACTTTGTCGCTCCACATCAGTATGTTGTCCAGCCACTAAAACACCCCAGAAGGCGAGCACGAGCATTACAAAATCTCCACCAGCTTCCACAAAATTTTCAGGTACCCTATAACCCACATCCAGGCCAGAGGTATAGAGGGGAACAAAAGTTGAAAGATAATTTTACACCAATAGGAGAGTCCTATGCAAGCTCGTTTGAGAAATTAAAGCATTATGACATGATTGCACCTATTCCTCCAAATCATGTGGACCCACGTGCAAGAAGATTTGACCCTTCTAAAGGTGTGAATACCATTCCAATGTCCAGGGGCACAATGTTGAAAACTGTCGGGATTTGAAAAGAGAAATAGAAAGGATGATCCAGGAAAACCTGATTTTGATCCAAGATAGTGACACCCAGAATATCGTGCAGAATCCTTTACCTGCACATGATAATGCACACTTTGTGGGGATGATGTGTGGTGACAGGGAGTATGAGAATCCTCTCGGAAATTTGCTAACGGAAGATAATGATTTTGAAATTGGAGAAGGTTCTGCTAATTCTGATGAGCAAATTTGTGGCTAAATGTCAAGCCTAGCAATTGAAAAGTCATTCCCTCCTCACTAGGAAGGAATCTTGGTAGCTTGTTTTGATGTTTTTTCTATTATCTGGGTTAGTTCAGGGTTTTGATCCAGATTTTATTTGTTTTATTAAGTCAAACCCTTCTATCCCTCCATTCTATTTGTGTGAGTCTTGTCTGTCTGTTCTGTTGCTATTTTCATTATTCGGGTTATTTTAGGGTTTTAACTCGTATTTTGGGTTGCTTGTTTAGTTGTAAAACCCTTTCATCCTTTACTCAATAAAATACAGTTTGTCCTTTTGTGTCATTCTGTTCCTAGTTCTTTTGTCGCTAGTGCTAATGACATGACATGCATGCGGAAATTTTGGCCAGATCTTAGGAACTGATTTAATCTGGAATTGGATAACTAAAAAAATACATTTGAGGATGAATAAAGAGTTGGAATACTTTGGAACTAAGGTCGAGTAAAATTCACCTTCAAATCATTGTGAAGATCGGGCTTGAGGATGTTTAATCAATTGAAGTTTGTTGGAAAGTTTGTCACTAAGGGACGAAAAAATGTCTTGTGATCATGGCACACCAAGAAGACAAACATGTTCGTCAATATTGTGATCGCGAAAAGATACCATGTTTGACGTTCTTGAGGTTGGGAGGCCCTTTTTCTGCTACCCAAACACTTTATATCCTTTGCTATCCCTTTTGAGTCGGTGTTAGTTTTCTTTGACTACCCTCTTTTAGAATCAAGTTTAGAGGCAAAAAAAAGAAAAAGAAAAAAATCCATGTCCCAAGAGTACAAACTGGGGCAATTCTTAGGAAGTTCAGAAAAAAAAAAGAGAATTGTCAAAGGTCCATGCCCTCAAAATAGAAGCTGGGGCAAACAAAAAAAAAGAAAAAAAAAAGAAAGAAAAAGTAAAGGAAAAAAAAAGAGACAAAAAAAAGGAAAAGAGAAACAGAAAGAAAGATGAAAAATAGTTTAGGCCAGATGTTTGAACTACGTTAGACCTGATTCCTTTAAAATAAGGATACGTAGGTACCCTGACGGTTCGGTCCAACCAAATAAGAATTTAGAAGAAAAATAAAAAAATAGAAAAATCCAAAAATTCCCAGCATCTGAAACTGGGGCAAGGATTTTATTTCATTTTTGAAAGAGTCGATTCCAAGAGTTGTAAGTCTACAACCCCTCATTTTGAGTTTATTTTGAGCCTTCATGCCGACCTTTCTTTCCAACCCTATCCAAAAACCTTTCAAATAAAGACCTCCCAATATGCCTTCAAGAATGCCAAAAAACGCATGCAATGAGCAACAGTTGTCACACAACGTAGAACATCATCGAGTTGCTCACAAAAAGAGGGAAAGAAAAAGAAAAAGAAAAATCAGAGAGTCTTATTAGTGAAAACCCTCATGGGCACTGTAAGACGACGGTAAGCAGAGATGAATAAATGAGAGAGACTTGTTGGTGAAAACCCCTCGGGGTACCATTAGTCGAAAGTGAGTCATGAAGCTGATGCAAAGGATTGGCACGGATAGGCCCGACTTTAAAGGTCATAAGAATAGTAAAAAGGAAGAGTGAATTAGTTTGATAGATCAGCCACTAAGTCCAAAATGCATGTCATGACCATTAAGGCTAGTTATTGAAAAAAAACGAAAAAAAAAACTCTTCCTTCTATCCTTCCGACAGGGGCATTTTTTGTTAATACTTGTTTCTTTGCATCATTTGTGTCTTCCACTCTGAGTCAGTCCTTGTCAAAACAAGCAAGAAAAGATTTCAAAATCTGCTACCAGATTTTCAGTTGCACAAAGTGAATTTGGCCAGCACACTCAGTTGTTACTATCAACATACCTTGAGGATTCATGCAAAGGTTCCCCCCCAAAAAAGACTCTTATTAGCCTACTTGACGCAAGCAAAGATGACTGGTGTTTCTCTCTGACAGACAAATTGGTCAAAATGCAGGAAGTCATTCAAGATATCAGAAAAGGTCACCTAAGCAAAAATCTCCAGTTGGGATAAGGTTGATTA
The DNA here is from genome assembly GCF_000715075.1 of Nicotiana tabacum. Classification (NCBI taxonomy): domain Eukaryota; kingdom Viridiplantae; phylum Streptophyta; class Magnoliopsida; order Solanales; family Solanaceae; genus Nicotiana; species Nicotiana tabacum. The sequence continues at coordinate 52,201,838 of NC_134089.1, read as the reverse complement.
AGCCCCAAATACAAATGGTACTGGGTGTGAAACAATTAGGGTTGATGCAGAGAAAAAGTTTCTTGGAACGACTCAAGCTGATTGAGCAGAAGTCAAGTTGCCCAAGACTCAAGGCCACAAACCGACCACCATTTTCAAAACTGACAAATTTTTCTTTGTATGAAACAGGAACAAAGCGGTGCAAGGAAAGTGATTCAAAAGAGAGAAAAGATGAAAAAAAACAAAAAAAAGAGAAGAAAAAGAAAATACGGGAAGAACCGACAAATGGAAGTTTCTCAAATATTTGTCTTTATTTGTCTTGCTATTGTGCATAAACTCTTGCCATTTATCTTTACATTTTTTCTACTAGGATAACAAGTCCTAGTCTGATGGATTTTTCTCCCAATATAAATCTTAGTCTGATGAAGTTTTCTCCTAAGATAGACAACCTAGTCTGATGAACTTTCTCCTAGGATCACAATCTTAGTCTGGTGAATTTTTCTCCTAAGATAGAGGACTTAGTATGATGATTTTTCTCCTAGGATTAAAATCTTAGTCGGATGAATCTTTCTCCTAAGATAATAAATTAGAAGACCTAGTCTGATGACTTTTCTCCTAGGATCATAATCTTAGTCTGATGAATTTTTCTCCTAAGATAGAAGACCTAGTCTGATGAATTTTCTCCTAGGATAAATGTCTTAGTCTGATGAATCTTTCTCCTAAGATACTAAAAAACAACAAAAAAACAACAAAAAAAAAGAGAAAAGGCCTAGTCTGATGAATTTTCTCCTAGGATTAACGTCTTAGTCTGATGAATCTTTCTCCTAAGATAGAAAACCTAGTCTGACGAATTTTCTCCTAGGATATTTTGAAAAAAAAAAGAAAAAAAGAATAGGAAGTTTGGATTTGAAAAAATGGGTCAATTTTTTATTTTTTTTAAGATTATCAATGTTTAGTTTTCCTGAAATCAGGGGGCCCCGCCTGGAGAATAGGTTGAGTTTTTACTTTAGTCAGGCTTAGTTTATAGTTTTCCTAGTCTATTCTTTAGTTTACTCTCATCATTGCATCAATAGTACAAGTGGTTTACAATTTTGCTAACAACTCACAAATCTTCCTAGTGCAAACTGGGGCAGAAAAAATTTCTTTTGTTTTGTTGTAATCAGGCTCCCACTTGGAGAACAAGGGAAGACACCTCAAGTTTCAAGGGAAAGCAGTTTCGAAGGAAGACAACTCGAGTTTCAAGGGAAAGCAGTTTTGAAGGAAGACAATTCAAGTTTCGAGGGAAAATGGTTCAAGGTGCAAGGGAAAACAGTGTCAAGTAACAAGAGAAGACAATTCAAGTTCAGCAATCAGGCGCCCGCCTGGAAAATAAGAGAATTCAATTCAGAATGCAATTCAGGTCAGCAACACAAGAAGCTCGCGTCAAGAATGCGAGTCAGCAGTTCGAGATGATCAACAGAAGTTAGTCACAATCCAGAATAAAAAGAAAAAAAAAGACAAGAAGTGAATCCAAATGCAGAAGTTAATGAAAGATGTGAGCTACTCAAGACAGGGCTGAGGTCACAAGCTCTGCATGTCCCGTCTTGGTTTGAAAAGCTGAAGAAGGATGAACTAGCAACTGCAACTAGCAAGCATAAAGGTTCAAATCTAAAGTCTGAATGAAGAACCACTCAAGACTCAAGATCAAGCTTCAGAAGACTTATAGATAGGAATCTTGTCACTCGTAGCTGATAGGCTTAGTTAGTCTTTTTCATTTTTCATTTTTAATGTAATAGCGGAACCGCGAACCGGAACCTCAGCGGACCGGCACTTCGACTGGCTCTCCATCTAGGTATACTCCGTCATCTCACTCACCTCTGAACTACACGTGACCTGATTCCTTTATAGCCAAGGATATGTAGGCAGCTCAGATACCAGAGCTCGGTCACATTCCCCTTTTCTCTTAGTTTTGGTTTCTTCAAATAAGGGTCGGGTCAAAAAACCTATCTAGTCGTTCTTTGTCTGAAAATACTTCGTCTTTCCAGTCAAAGAGGGGCAACTGTAGACATGTAATTTTTGACCCTCCCCAAGATTTTTCATATTTTATCATGTAAATATTTAATTTAGGCCCAATATATAGCTATTTCAACTCATTTTTACTCTTTAATTTATTTTATTACAATAAAATAAAAATTACAAAAAATAGTTTCATTAAGGTTTTGTAGTCATTTTTAATCTTGAAAAAATACCAAAAAAAAATATTTTTGTTTTAACAGTCCGTCTTATTTTAATATTTTATTTTGCTTAAGTAGGATTAATTAATAAATGATGTCGTATTTTAATCTCGCTTGCAAGGAAAGAATAAAACTTGGGCTCGAACAACCCATTTTTAGGCCTAATTTTGGACTTAACCCATAATTCTCAATCCCATAATTCCTAGGCCCATACCCCTAACCTAATTCCTACTCCTATACAATAGTACCTACACCTAAAAATCCAGGGAATCCGCTGTTTTCCTTTAGCAAAGCACAAAATATACAAAACGGAAAAAGCAAAAGCTAAAAAATGAAAAGGTCTGACAATGGCAGACTCCCAAAAATCAGACAAGACCCCACCCTGAAATTCCGTCTTCTTCGACTCCTTCCCCCACCGGACTGTTTTGCCTTCAGCGCAAAACGACCCCAACCCCTATTGTTCTTCATCTCCAGCAGCTGAAAATATATTAAGACCCTAAGAATCAGCGCCGTTACACCACACGACCCCCAAGCCATCATCTTCTTCAGCATCAAAAGATCCCATCGCCACTGCTTCTTCTTCTTCGTCGAGCACAGCTAAAACAACCATGGATACTGTTTAAAGCTCCAAAATCAGTCCACAACAGCCCAGAAACATCCCTTTCTCAACCCAACAGAAATGCAGCAAACACAGCCTTAGAGTCGACGACCCCTTAAACCCCAGTCAAGCAAGCTCTAAAATTCGTTCAAACAGCTGGAAATCAGCTTGAAACCACCATCCAATGAGTTCGAGTCGAGTCCGTTAGTGGCCGTAGGGGTCGGCGGTTCGAGGTTCTGTTGATAGCTCGTTCATAGATTTTTGCTTTCCTTTGGAGTTTCGTTTATTGTGTGTAACGGAGCAAGAAAGTGCAGTAATAAAGGTCATATCTCTTACCTTAATCTATGTTATTTATGAACCTATTTGTGGTTTCATTTTGATATGTTGATTCATTTTGATAAATTTTTTGCATGAAGTATCCTACTGCAAATTTGTTGAAATTATATATGTGTGCGTCTTGACGACGTTCCTACTGTTTTAAGTTCAATTTCTTTAGTTTTTTGCTGGTTTGTTGCCTTATGTATTCTAAATATTACGTTCGTTTGATTCAATTTGATTTGGATACCACCTAGTAAATTAGTTATGATGACACTTCTCTATATCTCCCATATTCTGATTTTCTGTTAAATTACGAAACGAAAGCTATGGATTATTAAGAGATGATGTGGTTATTGTTTTCGGAAATAAATGGTGTTGTATATATTTAGTAGTGATCATGGCTATGTGTATGGTTCCCGTGGCATGGTTATGATACATGAATCTAAAATCCGGGGGTGCATTTTATGTGATCCGATTCTAATTTCCAACAAGGTTAAATAAAGCCTGTCGTGAACCGTGGGTGCATTTCATGTAGCGTGGCTTATGGTGTGTTTTAAATAATCTTGAATTAATTCTTTAAACAAGTAAAAGCAGTTTTTAAAAGTTAAAATGCACATAGGTCTAAACAAGAATAACTGTTGAGCGACCGTGCTAGAACCACAGAACTCGGGAATGCCTAACACCTTCTCCCGGGTTAACAGAATTCCTTACTCGTATTTCTGGTTCGTGGACTGTAATACAGAGTCAATCTTTTCCTCGATTCGGGATTTGAATCGGTGACTTGGGACACCATAAATTATCCCAAGTGGAGACTCTGAATTTTAAATAAATTAAGCCCGTTTCGATTGTCACTTTAATTGGAAAAACTCCCTTATATCACCTCGGGTGGTAAAAAGGAGGTGTGACAGTTAAAAAGATGCTTATTTAAATAACATGTACATTAGATAAACAGTAAAGCAGTTCAAAGTATAACGGATAAAAGTATCAAATACAACCCAGCGAGTCAGATAATTAATACTGTAAGAACCATAATAAAATATTTACAATCTTTCCTGGTATGAGATATATGTCAAAAATGTCAAATCAAATGGCACGGTAACATCCTTTGTGCTTTTATCTCATCCTCGCCATGTATAAATGAAATTATGTAACAATTCAATTAGCACGACAACACCATTCATGTGTTCAACTCATCTTTCCCAAGTGATCATATAACAGAACCAACCATATAACAAGAACACAATAATAGGAACTTCTAAGTAGGAAATACGCAAGTAGCAACCGTGGACAAGGTTACCCATGTGGGTCATAGTAAAGGACTAAGCGGAAAGCACGTGAGTAACCATAACAATTAGAAAACAGGAAATATCAACTTCAATTAACTAGCATGTTGGAGGCCTAAGAAACAAATATAACAATTAAGAGTAAAACACATGTTCTTTACAAATTAACAAGTAAGGGCATGGATGACTAGCATAGTGGAAGGCTTATACTGAAGTGCAACAGAATGGATACAACATATAATATAAATGCAGAAATAGACATGGTAATTGTAAGTTAAGCAAGTAAAAGACATGGACAGTGCAACAACAATCGAGATAAAAGCCAAGTACAGGACAATAATAACAAGTCACCCCAAATATATAAATACAACAATAGCAGCTCAACGTAAGGACACAACCGTATACGCGGGAAACAGATATCACATCAAAATGCATGTCCCTTGTCCTTACCTGCATGGAAACACCCTTCGTGCCATGACTTCACCATAACATACAAACATAACAATACAAATGAAATGGCACGGCATCACCCTTCGTGATTTTACTCTCAAATGATATGGCACGACATCACCCTTCGTGCTTTTACTCTCAATAATATGGCACGACATCACCCTTCGTGATTTTACTCTCAATAATGTGGCACAACACGTGATATCTGTTTGTGGCCTTGCTAGACGAATATTGATATTGAGCTGGTAACCACGTCGGGCAAATTGTGATATTGAGCATGTGACTACATTGGACGAATTATGATATTGAGCAAGTGACCACGCCGAGCGGATTGTGATATTGGCACGTGAGTTGTCCATACAAAACGTGATAGTTAATCGTCATTGATCATGTACATGTATTCTTGTATATCTGCTTTATATGTGATATGGATTGGACTAGTAGCTTGTGACCACGCCGAACAGATTGTGATATTGAGCATGTGACCATGTCGGGCAGATTGTGATATTGAGCATGTGACCACGTCGATCAGATTGTGATGTTGAGCTTGTGACTACGCCTGACGGATTATGATTATTGGTACGTGAGTTGTCTGTGCAACACGTGAGTTATCCATGCGATTGATATATTGATTTTATTAGCACGTGAGTTGTCCGTACAACGTGTGGATATAGATCCATCTCCTTTGAGCCACCCTCTCATGTTCCTTCTTGATGGTGCACATGCAATTTGAGGAAAGCTAATCAGTGGTTTGGTTCAGTTATGGAGATTGTAAGGAAAAGTTGGCCAGTGTGTGACTTGGTTATTGCATTTCAGCTTTATTTGAAATCTCTTTGGTTTTTTACATAATTTATTTGCATATCTTCTTTATATACTAGAATGTTGACTGAGCAAAGCACGTTAAGTAATTGTGTGCACCAAGGTGGATCTTTTTGTGATTTATGACTTGATCATATTATTGTTCTATACTTGTTGGATTTATGAACTGTACATGTGATTAGTGAGTATAATTTATAATTCTTGCTTCTATTACCTCGTCAAGGTTAGTTATGATACTTTCCGAGTACCTGTAGTCGATTGTACTCATACTATACTCTTCACTTAATTGTGCAGATCCAGTTGGAACGAGCCATCAGTAGCTGAGGCTTGTTGCGGAGTTATCTTTGGAGAGACGAGGTAGAACTGCATCTCGACCGCAGTCTTCACGTATATTTTCATTTTATTCTATTATCTTTCATTCGAATAGTATTTTTATTTTTATTTCAGACTTGTATTTTTGTTTAGAACTCATGACTCTGCATTTTCCAACTCTCGGGGATTTATTATGTATTGACGCTATTATGTTATGTGGATGGATTTGGACTTATATTATTTTCGTCATTTATGTTATTATGATTCATTATTTTATGTTTATTATGTTCAACTTTCCTAGCAAGTGCTTTAGGTGCCATCATGACCGACTAGTGGTTTTGGATCGTGACAAGTTGCTATCAGAACTCTAGATTCATAGGTTCTACGGGTCATGGGAAAGTTTAGTAGTCTTGTAAATCGGCATGGAGACGTCTATACTTATCTTCGAGAGGCTATGGAACTTTTCGAAAAAACATCATTTTCTTGCATTCTTGTCGTGCGGATTTATTAATTCCGAAGTTTAAACCTTTCTCTTCTATTCTCTCACAGATGGTGAGGACAAGTTCAACCAGATTAGACGGGCAAGCACCAATACCACCAGTCAGGGCCGCGAGAGGCCGAGGCTGAGGTAGGGCTCGTACTATAGCTAGGGCAGCATATGTGGAGCCACCAATCACTCTAGTGGAGTAGCATTTCCGAATACTGTTGAACCAATAGGACTAGCTTAGACACCGGCAGTACCTATTGTCATGCCTGGTCTTCAAGAGGCCTTGGCTCAGATCTTGAGTGTATGCACGAGCTTGGCTCAAGCGGGTATGGTACAAGTTGCACCAACAACCTCACAGACTGGGGGAGGAGCCCAAACTCCCGTCGCTCGTATATCAAAGCAGCTAGCTCAGGGTTATCAGACTTCAAGGGTGTTACTGGTTCAACCAGTTATTGTTGCTCGAGCCGAGGTTGATCTATCTATGACTGATAAGGAGTAGAAGAGGTTGGAGCGATTTAAGAGGCTTCATCCTCCCGTGTTTTGTAGAGGAGTATTAGAGGATGCTCAGAATTTTCTGGATCGGTGTCATCGATTTCTTTGCACAACGGGTATTGTGGACACTAGTGGAGTTGCCTTTATCACTTTTTAACTGACAGGGGCAACCTACAGATGGTGGTAGACCTATGATTCATATGGGCTAGCTAGCGCAACACCACTTACATGATATCAGTTCTCAGTTCTCTTTTTAGAGAAGTGTACCACATACTCGTAGAGAGGAGTTGTGTAGGGAGTTTGAATAGCTACTCTAGAGGGATATGACTATGACCCAGTATGAGATGAGATTCGCAGATTTGGCATGTCATGTAGTATGATTGGTTCCCACTAAGAGGGAGAAGATTAGGATGTTCATTGATGGCCTCAACTATGGTCTATGTTATAGTTTGGATCGAGAGACCGAGACGGATGTTAGGTTTGAGCAGGTGGTTGAGATTGCTAGGCATTTTGGAGCATGTTCGCAGGCTTGAGCGAGAGGAGCGGGAGGCCAAGAGGCCCTGTGGTTCAGGTGGTGCCTCGTCTGGAGGCCAGTCACATTACAACAGAGGTCATCCTTTTAGACCTCCCCAGGCAGCTCGTCAGAGTCCTTGTGATTCATCAGTTAGCCACAATTCATATAGTGCTCGCCTAGTTGAGTCATCATTCAGCTCGCTACCGGCACAGAGTTCTTAGCATGGTTTATCCGCATAGAGTTCCACATGCAATTAATCGATTTATCAGGTGATACAATCTAGATAGCCATTGAGCACTTTGGATTATAATAGGAAGCTACTTTCGTAATAGGGCAGCTACATGTGTAATTTGGCCAACAATTAAAGACTACATTATATTTAGTGGCTATACTTGTAATACTTAGCTCCCTAGTATAAATAGTCCTTATGACTCTCATTTTAGAGTTAGCTTATTTTGATATTGAAGTTATAAACTCATTGAGTGAGTGTTATGGATGAACCCTATTGTTGATCGAAAACCTTTAAGGTAGATTTTATGGGGATTCTTCCCCTTGAGGGTTATCCTATAGTTTCGTGTTGATTAGCATTTAAATTGAAGGGTATTTGTGTTTGATTACAAGTATTCTTCAATTTTCCTAATTAGTTATTTGACAAATTCTATCTTTCTCACTTTTTATTTTTGTTCTTATTATTTTTTCTTCCGCGTTCATATCCTCTTGGTATCGTAACCTTAGCTAGTGTTTGTTTTTACAATCACTGTTTAAGATTTGATTTTATTTGAATCATAAAATATTTTTCGAGAATCCAAAAAAATAGAAATCTGCATTGTTCTCCATTGTTATTATTTGTGTGTTAGCTCAAAAGAATTTCAAAGTATTGAGAAATTCATCTTTGGTTTATGAAACTGATTTTCATCCAAAATTCAGTTGTTGATAGCTAAGTTTGAGCGTGAAATTCCAAATAAAAATAAAAACATCTCCCTTTGGAAAGGTTTGTGAGTTGGTTTTAAAAGGTGAGTCTAAAATTGAAAGTTGAGTTAGAGTGAGGTGTTTGGGATCTGATCCGGAATTATTTTTTAACTTAGAACTGAACGGGGCTACTGCTTGAGGAGGATTTTTGTGGACAACGGTGAAATCGCCATTATCGCACCTCGGAGAAATGAGTTTTTACCCAGATCTAAAATTTTGTAAAGGAATTCGAGTGGGCATTTGAAGACGGAACTGTGTATTCAAGCTCCTAGTGAAATTTGAAGGCTACACAAGCTGGTTTGAAGAGCTTGAATCGAAGACTGAAGAAAAACATAGTGCAAACTCCATTGTTGGAGCTCGAAGCTTCGAGGTCAAATTTTGGGTTTGTAAAATTGGATTCAAATTTGATTCGATATTTTGGGAAATGGTGAGAAGTATCTTTGGAAGCTGATATCTCTCATTTGCGGCAATTTCGAGAATATTTGAACTGGATTGGCTAAATTTCAGATTGAAGCTTAACTTTGAGGAAGCTGAATCTTTTCTTTTCAAATTCGTGCCCATAGACGTGATTTACAGGGAACAACTTTCTAAGTTACTCTTTTATATTCTTTCAGTTTGTTTTAACTTCGTAGCTAGATCATAATTAGTATTTTGTTCATACTAGTATTATCTAGTTAGTTTGTGTCCGCATTTTTGTTTCGTGACAATTATTTCGTGCTTTTATTTTTTTTAATTTTGTTGGTGATTTCTTGTTTTTATTGTCCATTAGATATTTTAGCTTCTTCGTTGAGTCATGTAAACTCCATTCTCGCCCCAAAGTTGGGAGGTCCACTTGAAACTACCTTGATTGAGTTTGATATCAACTTTGAATATTTATTCAAGAGTGGAAAAAAAGGCTTGACTGGCCAGATTTTTAGAGTATGTGCCTAAAAGACAAGCGCACAAAAATGAGACATGAGTGGTAAAATTTGAGTGCAATTATTGAGGGATACACTAAGATAGTGAATTGGAGAGGTCTTTTTACTTTTAACTTATTTTCTTTGTTTGTAGGTACTATGTTTTTTAATATTGGAGATACTATAACTCCAAAGGAGGAAGTCTCCAATGAGACTATTTTGGAAGCTTTACAAGCTTTGATTATGAACGTTGATAACATGGAACAAGTGGTCAAGTCTCATGAGAACCTTCTTAACCAATGGCAAGGCTTATCACCTAATATTAACCAACGAGTGGGAACTAGTGCAACACAACAAACTAGTTATACTCCCACCACAACACACATTGCAAGGCTAATCAGTCAACCCCAAATTGTTAACAATCAAGTACCAAGACAAGGTCCACTTCCAAAAGCTAGACAAGGAAGAATTGAGCATCAACAACAACCTCTTAAGCAAACAACAACCACAAAATGAATTTGATGATGATTTGGACTATGACGAATAATATGATGAACCGGTTAGAGTCCAATCTAGAAGGAATGGACATGAAGGCTTTATAAGGAGAGGTGGAAGGTATGGTAGGGAATATCAAGGTAGAAACTTGAATGATGCTTATGATTATGATTTTGGTGGAAATGTTGGTAATGAAGAACATGGTAGAAGGTGGGGAGATGAAGAAGGCCTGGGTCTTAACAACATCAACACTTCACTTCCTACTTTCAAGGGAAGTAGTAACCTCGAGAAACTTTTTGAATGGGAAACACAAATAGAAAGGATATTTGGGCTTAACAATGTATCCGATACAAAGAGGTTCAAGCATGTCATTTCTAATCTTGTTGGTTATGTTTCTTCTTGGTGGGAGAAATATAAACAGGATAAATATAGAAATGGAGATATTGTTATTGATTCTTGGGGGTTTCTTAGAGTTGTTATGAGAGCAAGATTTGTGTCCGAAGAATATGTGAATGACCTACTTACCAAATTTTGCAACATGAAGTAAAAAAGCAAGAACGTGGAAGTTTACTTTGAAGAATTGGAGACAACTAGGGTTAGAGTCAATCTTGATGGTAATGGGAGACTCATGATTTCTATATTTTTGGCGGGGCTTAAACATGAAATCTCTAGCCAAATAACCATGCACAAATTTACTACAATACACGAGGCACTCAATGGGCTATATCAAGGTTGAAAATAAACTCCAAGGTGAGAAGAAACTTAAAGAGAACAATTTTAAAAGCTACAATACTTCATACAAAAACAATAATACTTGGAAATTTCTTTCAAATGAAAACAAGCTAAAAGTTGACTCCAAATGAAAAAATGACAAAGGCAAACCAAAGTTGGAGGTTAAGGGGGGAGGTAACAATTCTAAACCTTGCTTCCAAAATCCTAACTCTAATATATTCGTTAAATGTTAAGGATATGGTCATAAAATGAGTAAATGTCCTAATAGAAGAACCATAATCCTTATGGAAGAAGCTTACGAAACTGAAGAAAGTAGAGAACCATGTGAAGAAGAGGAGGCCAAATATGATGATGAAGTAGAATTTGAAACTCCTAATTTACCTTTATATGTTGTTAGGAGAGTGTTGAGTACCCAAATGATGGAAGATATGAACCAAATAGAGAACTTGTTCCACAGAAGATATAAGATTAAAGATCAAGTGTGTTCTTTGATTATTGATAGTAGTAGTTGTGCTAATGTTGCTAGTGCTTTTATGGTTGACAAGTTGAAATTGAAGACTCAAAGCCATACTCGTCCTTATAAACTCCAATGGATTAATGAATGTGGTGAACTTAAAGTGACTAGACAAGTCTTGGTGAGTTTCAAAATAGAAAGTATGTTGATGGCATTCTTTGTGATGTGGTTCCCATGCAAGCATATCATTTATTGTTGGGGAAGCCATGGCAATATGACAAGGGTGCTCTACATGATGGAAGAACTAATAAATATTTTTTGGGGGAAAATAGAAAAAAATAGTCCTTACTCCTTTGACTCCATTTCAAGTGAGTGATGATTATAGGCATATAAAAGAATTGAGTGAGAAAGCCAAGAAAGAAGAGAGAAAACAAGAAAGTTCAAGTGAGGAACATCTTTCTTATAATTCTTTCATGACTAATGCTTTTCTTGCTAGTTGTTTGTCTTATTGTGTATATCCTTTGAAGAAAAATTCAAGTGGAAGTCTTCAAGAAAGTACTCCAAGTAAGTGACCAAATCTATCCTAGGCCAAAGTGAAGATCCTTCTATTATTCAAGGAGGTAAAATAGAATCTTTAGAAGTGCATCAAGGTATGATTGCTAAGCCTAACACTCTTTCTTCTTGTGATGAGCATAGTGATATTTTAAGTATTAGTTTGGGTATATTTATTAATTCTAATAATTCTTTGAGTTGTGAAAATACACTAGATAGTGATTCTAGTTATTTTGATAGTTTGAATAACCTATTTGCTCATGAATAAGCATTGATTGAGGTTGAAGAAAGTGTCATGGTTGCATCTTTATGTGATTTTGTTGAGTTTGATCCATTTATTCCTATTGTTCATGCTTTCTATTTTGAGGATTCTTTAGTTAGTGATGATTGCTTATTTGAAGGTGAATTAAGTGGTAAAGTTTCAAGCTTTAAGTCATTTGATTCTTTCTTCTTTGATTGTGAGATGAAATCTTTTGAGTTTGATTTGGATTTACCAATCAAAGGTTTCATTTTTAAGAAGTCGTTTGAGATTACTAATGAGATTGTTTTGGAAAGTAAACTTTTTGAAACGGAAGAAAGTTCTTTACTTGAATTGAATACTAGTAGTGTAAACTTTCTAACTTTTTTCACTCATATTTGGTATAGCTAATTTGTGCTACTATACTAGTGTTTTGAGTTTAAAACAAATTGATAACTTTCATGTGGATTGGTGTAATGAGTTTAAGAAAAAGCATACTAACTCTTTCTTGAATGATAATATTGGTGAAGCCAAGAGACTTATTTTGTTTGAACAAACCATTCTTATTCTTGATTTCTCATGTCGACTTAAATTCAAGAATAAGTTATTTATTTGGCTTATGCTTATGCTTGGACTTGATAAAACTATGAGAGTTAATATTTTTCTTGATGATTCTTTTATTGAGGCACACTTGGTGTGTGGATTGGAGGTATTTCATCATAATTTTCACATTTTGGTCAGCTTTTATACTTTGTTTTGTCCATGGGTATCATTAGATTTTGATAAAATGGTAGTTTCGTCTTACTTATTGGCTTAGATGCTTAGATTTACCATAAATTTGTAAAAATATGGTTTGTTTGTTAGTTTGATTCACTTGTTTATGCCCAAGTTAAATTTTACTATGGAAGCGTCCTTTCTTTTGTTTAAAGGCCCAAATTCGAGGACGAATTTCTTTTAAGGGAGGGAGGATGATAAAATCTAGATAGCCATTGAGCACTTTGGATTATAATTGGAGGTTACTTTCATAATGGGGCGACTACATATGCAATTTGGCGAACAATTAAAGACTATATTATATTTTGTGGCTATACTTGTAATACTTATCTCCATGGTATAAATAGTCCTTAAGGCTCTCACTTTAAAGTTAGCTTATTTTGATATTGAGATTATGAACTCCTTGAGTAAGTGTTATGGATGAATTCTGTTGTTGATTGAAAACTTTTAATGTGGGTTTTATGGGAATTCTTCCCCTTGAGGGTTATCCTATAATTTAGGGTTGATTAGGATTTAAATTGAAGGGTATTTGTGTTTGATTTCAAGTGTTCTTCAATTTTTCTATTTAGTTATTTGCTAAATTCTATCTTTCTCGATTTTTATTTGTGTTCTTGTTATTCTTGCTTTCGCGTTCGTATCATCAGGGCCAACATCTTCGTCAAAGGAATGGTTGTTTTGAGTGTGGAGACTTGAATCATGTAAAGAGAGATTGCCCCGGAATTCTGAATAGATTCCCATACTACAGATCGCATCATATGATTTCAGCACTAGTAGCTGCACTACCCACACAACCAACTAGGGGAAGGGCTCAGTCAATTCTAGGTCACCCAAGAGGGGGAGGTTGGTCAGGGTGTGGTTAGGCCTGATGTTATACATTTCCTACCAGGACAGAGGCAGTTGCTTCCGATGTCGTGATCACAAGTATTGTTTCTTTGTGCCACAAGGATACCTCAGTGTTATTTGACACTGGTTCCACTTATGCTTATGTGTCATCTTATTTTTCTAGTTATTTGGATATGCGTCGTGATTCTTTATATATGCTTGTTCATGTGTCTACACCAGTGGGTTATTCTATTGTGGTGGATCGTGTATATTGGTCATATGTGGTTACCATTAGGGGTTACAGACTAGGGTTGATCTTTTATTGCTCAGTATAGTTGATTTTGAGGTGATTTTGGATATGGACCGGCTATCTTTGTACCATGCTATTCTTGATTGTCTAAGACTGTGACATTGGTGTTACCGGGGTTGCCTAGATTGGAGTGGAGAGGTTCTCTTGGTCACACTCCTAGTAAAGTGATTTCATATTTGAAGGCTCAATAACGATTGATAAGGGGTGTTTGGCGTATTTGGCCTTTGTGAGAGATGTTAGTGTTGATACTCCTACTGTTGAGTTAGTTCCAGAAGTGAGGGAGCTCCTAGATATGTTCCTTATAGACCTGTCAGGCATATCACCCGATAGAGATATTGATTTTGGTATTAATTTGATGTCGAGCACTCAACCCATCTCTATTCCACCGTATCGCGTTATACCAGTAGAATTGAAGGAGTTGAAGAAACAGTTATATGAGTTGCTTGATAAGGGTTTCATCAGGCCTAGTATGTCACCTTGGGTGCACCTGTGCTATTTGTGAAGAAGAAAGATGTTTCTAAGAGGATGTGCATAGACTATAGGCAGTTGAACAAGGTTACTGTCAAGAATAAGTACACACAACCGCATATTGATGACTTATTGATTTGGTTTAGGGTGTTAGGGTATTCTCGAAGATTAATTTGAGATCGGGGTACATCAGCTGAAGATTCGGGCTTCAGATGTTCCAAAGGCCGCTTTCAGAACCCGCTATGGTCACTATGAGTATCTGGTGATATCTTTTGGGCTAATCAATGCCCCATAAACTTTTATGCACTTGATGAACAATGTATTTAACCTCTATATTTATTATTTTGTCATAGTTTTCACTGATGATATATTGGTGGAGGATCATGAAAAACATTTGAGGATCGTGCTCCATACTTTGAGAGAGAAGAAGCTATATACTAAATTCTTCAAGTGCGAGTTTTGTAAGACTTGGTGGCATTCTTGGGCCACGTGGTATCAAATGAGGGGATTAAGGTGGATCCAAAGAAGATTGAGGTAGTTTAGATTTGGCCCAAACCGTCTACTGCTACTGAGATCCAGAGTTTCCTTGGGTTGGTTGGGTATTATTGCCGTTTTGTGGAGGGGTTTTCATCTATAGAAACTCTATTGACTAGTTTGATGCAGAAGGGTGCCCCATTCAGGTTTGATGAGTGTGAGAAGAGCTTTCAGAAGCTCAAGACTGCCTTTACTACATCTCTATTCTGGTTTTACCTTCGAGATCGTGTTCTTTTATAGTCTATTGTGATGCTTCACAGATCAACATTGGATGTGTGTTGATGCAGGAGGGTTTAACTATCCAGTACATGTTTTGAAGTTAGCATCCATTGTTCACGCACTCAAGATTTGGAGGCATTATTTCTACGGCAAGTCTTGTGAGGTATTCACACATCATAAGAGTCTCCAGCAATTATTCAAGCAAAATGATCTAAACTTTAGGCAATGAAGGTGGTCAGAGCTACTAAAGAACTATGATATCACTATACTTTATCACCCGGGGAAGGCCAATGTGGTGGCTGATGCTTTGAGTAGGAAGGCTGAGAGCATATGGAGTCTTGCTTATATTCTACTTGTGGAGTGACCGTTAGCTTTGGATATTCAGGCTTTTGCCAATCAATTCATGAAGTTGGATATTTCGGAGCCTAGCAGGGTTCTTACGTGTGTTTTATCACAGTCGTCCTTGTTTTAGCGCATAAAGGCGCGTTAGTATGATGATTCTAACTTGCTTGTCCTGAGGGACACGATGATTCTAAGAAGGTTACTATTGGAGATAATTGGGTATTGAGGCTTCAGGGCCGAATCTATGTTCCAAATATGGATGATTTGTGAGAGTTAATTCTTGAGGAGGCCTAAAGTTGGTATTCCATTCATCTGGGGGTCGTGAAGATATGCCATGATTTGAGGCAACATTATCAGTGGCGGAGGATGAAGAAGGATATTGTTGAGTATGTTGCATGGTGTTTGAACTGTCAGTAGGTGAAGTATAAGCATCAGAGACACAGGGTTTGCCTCATTGGCTTGATATTCCGGAGTGGATGTGGGAGCATATCATGTTGGATTTTGTAGTTAGGTTTGCACGGACCTTGAGGAGATTCGATGCAGTATGGGTCATTATGGATAGACTAAGTGTGCACACTTCATTCCAGTCATGGATACTTACTCTTCAAAGCAACTGGCTCGGATTTATATTCGGGAAATTGTTTGCCTTCATGGTGTGCCTGTATCTATTATCTCGGATTGAGGCATGCATTTTTGGAGAGTAGTGTAGCATGAGTTGGGCACACAAGTCGAGCTGAGTATGGCATTTCATCCACATATTGACGGCCAATCCAAGTGCACTATTCAAATTTTATAGGACATGCTACGTGCCTCTGCCATTAATTTTGGAGGATCATGGGATCAGTTTCTTCTGTTAGTAGAGTTTATCTACAATAATTATTAGTTGAGTATCCAAATGGCTCCTTATGAGACCTTATATGGGAGGCAGTGTCGTTCTTCAGTCGGTTGATTTGAGGCCAGGAAGGTTAGGTTGCTAGGCATTGATGTCGTGATGGTGCCTATCGCGATACTAAGCAAGCCGACAACTCATAAATATAGACATCTTTAATTCAAAATATACTGAAATAGGTTTTAAGTAAATAAAATCTCATAAAGATCGGATGAAAACACCGTAACTCATTACAAAATTTCTGCAAAATTCGGGTGTCACGGAGTACATGAGCATCTATGAAATAACACGGCCTAACAACTGAAATATTGTCTAGGAAAGTAGAATAGTATAAACAAAACTAAAAGATAAAGGAGGAGAGTCAATGTCTGTGCACGCCAAGGTAGCTTCCTCGATAATCTGGAAATATCTGGATCTGCACACAAAGTGTAGAGTGTAGCATGAGTACAACCAACTTAATCAGTAACAAGTCTAACCTTTGGACTGAAAGCAGTGACGAGTTCGAACAACATAGTCCATATACAAAATTAAGCAGTACGGAAATGATAGAAATTATGACAATAATATCGTAGAGAAACTCATAATTTGAGTAGTACAGGAATGTACACATGCTTCCAGGTTTAACAGTTAAGCTCAATAGAAATAAAATATGCCAAGTCTGAATAATATGAGGAATATGACAGCTCTACATCTACATGCCAATATTCATATCGTATGTAATGCAACACAATGAAATCATCATGTACTCACACTCTAAGAGTACTCATCTTGACAGTCTCAATTCACACTCATCACACTCATTCGCTCAGTACTGTACGATACCCGTTGCAGCGTGCAACATAATCCCATCATGAATTAATAGAAACTACGCCCATTGTGGGTGTGTTAACTCTGGAGGGGCGGATCCTGCTCAAGCGCTAATAAAACCTTCTCCGGTGCGTAGCCCAATCCCATTGTGAATAAATAATACCTCCTGCAACGTGCAACCAGATACTATCATGAGTCAATATTAACCGTTGTGGTGTGCAACCCGATCCTATCAATTTCACTCACAAACAGGCCCTTTCCCTCAGTTATCAATCTCTCCATTCTCTCAGTCTTAGAACACTCACTCCAAGTAGCCCATATCAATGATACAGATGTGACAATGTATGATAACAGAGACTGAAATATGTTATGCAATGATGAATGCAACTAAGTATATAACTGAAATTAAGCAATTATCTCAATAGTGAAGAACGATTGTTGTGGGTCCCAATAGCACAACACATAGCCTAAACATGATTTCTAACATAAATCACAACTCGAATTCTCTAACACATAGAGTACAATAATAATGTTCAGATAAGAGAAACAACATAGTTCAACGGAATCGACTGAATCACATTTACTATGGTGGCACGTCACCTCAACAACGATCAGATAACATGAAATTTGAGGGATTCATACCCGTAAAACCAAGTTTATAAGTGCTACTTACCTCAAACTATACAAATCTCTACTCTAATAAGCCCTTGCCTCATGAATCGTCCCCCGAAAGCCTTGAATCTAGCCACAAATAATTCGATACAATCAACTCAAGCTATAGGAATCAATTCCATATAAAAATGCTAAGTTTTTAATCAAAAGTCAAAAAGTCAACTCAAAAGTCAACCCTGGGCCCACATCTCAGAATCCAATAAATATTATAAAATCTTAACACCCATTCAACCACGAGTCCCACCATACTAAATTTAACCAAAATTTGAAATCGAATAGTCACTCAAATCCCCAAATTTTATTTTCCAATACCTAGCCCAACTCCAAAAATTCCACCTCAAAAATACATAAACTAGGTGGAAAATTCAATGGGTAATCAATATTATTGCATAAAAATGATCAAAAGTAACTTACCTCAAGAAATCACTCGAAATCCCTCCCAAAAATTGCCTTAATCCGACCTTGCAAAGTCCAAAAATGATAAAGTCTTTGAACCCTTTAATCTTATATTCTGCCCTGTGCTTTTGCACCTGTGGGCCAAGCCTCCGCACTTGCGGAATTGCTTCTGCGATAAAAGTCCCGCTTCTGCGACCATCCATCTGCTTCTGTGAAGACAACTCACTCCTCCCATTCTCCTCATCTGTGGAGCCTTGCTCGCATCTGCGAGCTCGCATCCGCGGAAGGCCCCTCGCACCTGCGCCACTTCCTAGGCTAGCCCAATTCCGCTTTAGCACCACATCAGCCGCACCTGTCGCTAATCCCCTCGCAGGTGCGATCACACCAGAAGGCAAACATCCAGAATTGCTTCAAGTCCAACTCTTGATCCGTTAACCATCCGGAATCCACTCGCGGTTCCCCAGGAGCTCAACCATATATACCAACAAGTCCTAAAACATGATACCAAATTATTCTAGGCCTCAAACCACATCAAAAAACATCCAAAACATGAATCACACCCCACTTCAAGCATAATGAAAACTAATAAATTCCAACTTCTACAATCGATGACGAAACCTATCAAATCAACTCCGATTGGCCTCAAATCTTTCACACAAGTCGTACATGACAAAATGAACCTACTCTAACTTCCGGAACCAAAGTACGATCCTGTTAACCACAAAGTCATCTCTCGATCAAACTTCTCAACTTTTCAAACTTCTAATTTTCCAACTTTCGCCATTTCAAACCAAAATAATCTACGGACCTCCAAATTAATATTCGGACACACTCCTAAGTCCAAAATTACCATGTGGAGCTATCAAAGCCATCAAAACTCCATTCCAAAGTCATTTACATATATGTCAACATCCAGTCAAATCTTTCAACTTAAGCTTCCAACCTTGGGATTAAGTGTCCCAACTCATTTTGAAATATTCCCGGACCTAAACCAACTACCCCGACAAATCACATAATGACAATCAAGCATAAAATAAGCATTAAATGGGGAAACAGAGCTACAACACTCAAAATGATCGGCCTGGTCGATATAGCTATGCTATTAGGCACTGATTTGGTCTATGATACTTTGGAGAATGTGAAGTTGATTTAGGAGCGGCATCGTATAGCACATTCCAGGTAGAAGAGTTATGCTGACAGGAGCGCTCATGATGTGGCATATATGGTAGGTGAGAAGGTTCTACTCAGAGTTTCGCACATAAAGGGTGTGATGAGGTTCTGGAAGAAGCGCAAGTTGAGCCCTAGGTGTATTGGTCATTTTAGGTGCTTGAGAGAGTTAGAGAAGTGGCCTAAAGACGTGCCTTTCCACCTATTCTATAAGGAGTTCACCCAGTGTTTCATGTTTCTATACTTCAGAATATTATAGGGATATGTCACATGTTATGGACTTTAGCATAGTGTAGTTGGTTGAGGATTTGACTTATGATATGGGATCGGTGGCTATTTTGGACCAGCATGTTCGAAGGTTGAGGTCGAAGAATATAACATCGATGAAGATTCAGTGGAGAGGTCAGCCAGTCGAGGAGGCTACTTGGGAGACTAAGCAGGAGATGCGAAGAAGATATCCTCACCTTTTTAGACTCTAGGTATGATTCTAGACTCGTTCGAGGATGAACGTTTGTTTAAAAGGGGGAAATGTAACGATCCAGATGGTCGTTTTGAGTATTTTAGCCTTGTTTACCCTATTTGATGCTTTTTGTATGTGTACTTATGTTTATGTGATTGCAGGATGGTTGGTTTTGTCTTGAGGAGGTTTTGAATTGAATTTGAACACTTAGTCCCAAGGTTAGATGCTTAAGATGTAAGAGTTAACCAGATATTGACTTTTATATAGACGACTCAATAAAGGTATTTTGATGGTTTCAGTAGCTTTGTATGGTGATTTGGACTTATTAGTATGTCCGAATTTGTATTTGGAGGTTCTTAGGTCGTTTTGGTTTAAATTGGCGAAAGTTGAAAAGTTCATACGTTTGACTGGGAGTTGACTTTGTTTATATCGGGTTCAGATTATGGTTCCAGGAGTTGGAATAGGTCCATTGTGTCCTTTGGGACTTGAATGCAAAATTTTAGGTCATTCTGTGTTGATTTGATATGGTTCAGCACTAGTTTTGGAAATTGAAAGTTCATTAGTTCCTTAGGCTTGAATTGAGGTGAGATTCGTGGTTTTGATATTGTTTTGTGTGGTTTAAGGTCTCGTGTAGGTATATATTATGTTTTGGGACTGGTTGGTGTGTTTGGACGGGGTCCCGAGGGCCTCGGGTGTGTTTCAGATTGATTTTA